>NC_091310.1:46177857-46187857 GCF_038502225.1 Cherax quadricarinatus | reverse complement strand
CCCGCTTGTCACAGGCGCCCACTCTGACACCTCGTCGCGTACCATGACTCGTTATTGCCTCCCTGTCAGGTATTCTCTGATCCATTTCAGTGCCTTTCCTGTTATGTGTGCCTGATCCTCTAGCTTTTGCAGTAACCTCTTGTGAGGAACTGTGTCGAAGACCTTCTTGCAGTCCAAAAATATGCAGTCGATCCACCCCTCTCTCTCTTGTCTTACTTCTGTCACCTTGTCATAAAACTCTAGTAGGTTTGTGACACAGGATTTTCCTTCCCTGAAACCGTGCTGGTTGTCAATTATACACTTGTTTCTTTCCAGGTGCCCCACCACTCTCCTCCTGGTGATCTTCTCCATGACCTTGCATACTATACACGTTAGTGATACAGGTCTGTAGTTTAGTGCCTCATGTCTGTCTCCCTTTTTAAAAATTGGGACTACATTTGCCATTTTCCATACCTCAGGGAGTTGCCCAGTTTCAAATGATGTGTTGAAGATCTTTGTTAATGGCTTACACAGTATCTCTGCTCCCTCTTTAAGGACCCATGGAGAGATGTTGTCTGGTCCCACCGCCTTTGAGGTGTCAAGTTCGCATAGCAGCTTCTTCACCTCCTCCTTGGTTATATGTACCTCATCCAGCACTTGCTTGTGTGCCCCCTGCTCTGATTTCCTGGAGTCCTACTGGTTTCCACTGTAAATACCTCTTTAAATCTTGTGTTGAGCTCCTGACATACCTCTTGGTCGTTTCTTGTGAATTCCCCATCACCCTTCCTCAGTCTGATTACCTGGTCCTTGACTGTTGTTTTCCTCCTGATGTGGCTGTACAACAGCTTCGGGTCAGTCTTTACTTTTGATGCTATGTCATTTTCATATTGTCTCTGAGCCTCCCTTCTTATCTGTGCATATTCGTTTCTGGCTCTTCGGCTGATTTCTTTATTTTCCTGAGTTCTCTGTCTTCTGTACCTTTTCCATTCTCTAGTACACCTAGTTTTTGCCTCCCTACACCTTTGGGTGAACCAAGGACTCGTTCTGTTCTTCCCTTTATTTCTGTTTCCCTTGGGAACAAACCTCTCCTCTGCCTCCTTGCATTTTGTTGCAACATAGTCCATCATTTCTTGTACTGGTTTTCCTGTCAGTTCCCTCTCCCACTGAATGTCTTGAAGGAAGTTCCTCATGCCTGAGTAGTTCCCCCTTTCGTAGTTTGGTTTTTCCCAGCCTATTCCTGCTACTCTCTCCACTTGGAGCTCAACTATGTAGTCGAAGCACAGAACCACATGATCACTAGCTCCCAGGGGCCTTTCATACATGATACCCTCGATGTCCGAACTACTCATGGTGAATACAAGGTCCAGCCTTGCTGGTTCATCCTCTCCTCTCTCTCTGGTAGTGTCTCTAACATGTTGATGCATGAGGTTTTCCAGTACCACATCCATCATCTTGGCTCTCCATGTTTCGGGACCCCCATGGGGCTCCAGGTTTTCCCAGTCAATCTCCTTGTGATTGAAATCACCCATAACTAGTAACTTTGCTCCCCCCATGTGTGCTCTCCTGGCCACCTCGGCTAGTGTGTCGACCATTGCTCTGTTGCTCTCATCGTATTCTTCTCTTGGCCTCCTGCAGTTCTGTGGTGGGTTGTACATTACTGCAATTATCACCTTATGTCCCTCAGACTGGATTGTTCCTACTAAGTAGTCCCTTTCGCCCATGCCATCCATTCCTTCCATTTTCTCAAAATCCCACTGGTTTTTAATGAGCAGTGCAACTCCTCCTCCCCCTCTCCTCCCTCTGTCTTTCCTGAGGATTTGGTATCTGGATGGAAAGATTGAATCTGTTATTATTCTGGTGAGTTTTGTTTCTGTGAGTGCTATTATGTTTGGGGATGTCTCTTTGATTCTTTCGTGCCACTCCTCATACTTGTTTGTTATTCCATCTGCATTTGTATACCACACCTTCAACTTCTTTTCTAAGACTGGTCTGGGAGGTATATTGGGGTTGGGGAAGTGAGAGACCTGGTAAGGAACTATGGGTTGTTGCTGTGGGGGTGGAGTTTGTGGTTGCAGGGGTCGAGACTCAGGTCCTGTGTGTGTGTGTGTGTATGTGTGTGTACTCACCTAGTTGTACTCACCTAGTTGAGGTTGCGGGGGTCGAGTCCGAGCTCCTGGCCCCGCCTCTTCACTGATCGCTACTGTATATGTGTGTGTGTATATGTGTATGTGTGTGTGTGTGTGTGTGTGTGTGTGTGTGTGTGTGTGTGTGTGTGTGTGTGTGTGTGTGTGTGTGTGTGTGTGTGTGCGCGCGCGTGCGTGCGTGTGCGTGTGTGTGTGAGTGTGTGAGTGTGTGTGTGTGTGTGTGTGTGTGTGTGTGTGTGTGTGTGTGTGTGTGTGTGTGTGTGTGTGTGTGTGTGTGTGTGTGTATGTGTGTGTGTGTGTGTGTACTCACCTAATTATGCTCTCCTAATCTGTGATATGGGCTGCCATTGTTACCTTCTTCCTCTCAGTGAATTTCCTCTCTTACCTGTTACTATCTTGCAACACTGCATAGCTCCTAACGATGCATGAGTGCGAAAGATCTTGAGCTAAAGACTTGTTTGGCAAAACAACAGCTGCTTCGTAAATCAAGTGCGAAATTCTGGCTAAATAGCATGACACATTTCAAACACTTCTGCCGTTTCCCATCAATGCAGGATAACCCTCCTCCCCTAAAAAAAACATATTTAGCTGTATACATTCCTTGTCTATTATTCCAGAATTGCAGGAACATCACAATATATCAATCTAACGAGATCTTTCCGTAGATCAACATCTCCACCAATCTTACTTTTGCCTCCATAACGTAAACTCAATTTACTTGTTCTCACGAATTCCTGCAAAGATATTACTCTGCTCGTGCCCTACAGAAAGTCAGATCCCAAAATAACCTATCCTAGTTCAGATTCAACACTCTTAAACACGAGTGTTGGATGCACAAGTCTTACGTCTCAAAACACTGACGTCCCCCTGCTAACCATTCTTGGAATATCTCCTATCCTTCCTCACACCAACACTAGAGTTATATATCCTCTTCATTTCATCAGCCGTCTTTGCTCCTTCTTTCTCAATGACTCAAACGCAACAATACAGCTATTGCTTCCAGAATTAAACAATACTGCATTTTAACGTTTCCATTCGTCATTCTGCACATAAAGTGTACACAACATATTGATCTCACATGCGGTACCAACATTGCGTCCAAACTTAACCTTGCACTCACATTCAAGAACATACTTTAACTCATACAAAAGTATTGACACCACCATTCGCCAATACATTCCTCTTTTTATTAACCTTTGCAAACGTTTATTTTTGTTTCCACCTTTCTGCCATCTACTGTCTTTCCCTTCATCTATTCAGCGATTCACTATATGCTTCACAGACCCCTTTAATCTAATTTCTAATCTTTCATTCCCTAGACCTCTTATTTTAATCACATTGTTTGTCTCTTTCAACTTCCTTCCTTGCCTCATTCTTTCAAATTTCTTCACCTTTTCTTTTCCTCGAAGTAATTTATAAATAGCCTGGCGCTGTTCCCCAGGCTCCTTCCTGCTTAGTTACCTATATCCGGAAGCTCTCTGGTGTCTTCAAAATTCATTTACCTATTTTTGTGCCTTCAACGAATTTATATCATATATATTCCTGCAACTATGGATTGAGAGCAACAGAGAGAGCATCATTGATCTCTTTGGAAATCCACGTATGATTAACATCCATTCTCAATCCTCCTGGTTTATTCATCATTCCAGAAGAAATCTTCTCCATGACCACACGTTGTCGCATTTTTATCAGCCTCTGGTGTGGCGCCGTCTCCAAGACCTTACTGAAGGTGTGTGAGTGGAAGCTTTGTGGCTTTCGTAAGCAAGAACCGCCTCTCCCTACTTGACTGCTGAAGCTTCCTTCTTACCCTCCCTCTCTCCCATCCTCTCTTGCATCTTCTGTCACCTTCCTTTCCCCCCCCCTCGACTATCCTCCCATCCCCCGCCTGTCTCCCCTTTCTTAGCTCTTCTCTCCCACCTGCCCACTTTCCCCACCTGCCACCATTCCCATCTCTCCACTCCCTACTCTCACCTTCCTTCCCAGGGGATCAGTTACCACGGGAGCGTCGATAATGTCAAATAACTCACACAGTGCCACTGTCTGAGGACCGCTCCTGTGGCACATGTGGCTCTCGACATTACCACGTCCACAGCCTCACATGTGTGCCCACTCGTCCACCATGGACAGGTCAAACATATGACTTAACCTTTAGAGTACAGTTACATATATTGCGGTATTTTCACTCACATGATTGGCGTTGCCCAGTAAGCTCACCCCTTGGAAGAAACTCTAATAAATATATACATAGAGTGATCAAACAACAAAACAAGGAAAAACATCAATACATCCATCGTCATTTATTCAATCGCTGTCTTGCCAGAAGTGTGCTAACATCAGAGTACAAATCCCTCCCCTCCCTTCACCATCTCTCTTCTAAAGTGTAGGAATTGTACGTCCCGATTCCAGGCTTTAAGGCCAGCTAACCGATTTCCGAAAATCTTTTCATAAATGTTACCTTGCTCATTCCAACAGCATTTCAAGTCACAAAACCCACTTGTTTCCACTCTAATCAAACATTCTCGCATAAGCCTGTTTGATGTTCAAGCCTCTAGCACTCAAACCTCCTTCACTCCTTCCCTCTCACCCTTCTTTGGACGACCCCTATCCTTCCTTCCTTCCATCCCAGATTTACTCACTCTCCTAGTCATCCTAATTTTGTTCCATCCTCTCTACATGTCCTCTGAATTATAATTTTGGTTACCTCATACCTTCTTCCAATTTCCATGTTCCAAATTCAATGGATAATTTCTCTCCACATATAGTCCTCAAAAACATCTATTCTCCCATGTTTAAAACACATACTTCACATCCACATAACTATGTTGAAACCATTCCCCTTTTTCTGTTTCGATGTTTAAAGTTTTTTGTCTCCACAGTTGTCTCGATACATGCCCCCCTCCCCTCCCTCGTTTAATTTGTGGTTCACCTCATCTTTCATAGACACATCTGCCAAGATGAACCCATCCACTGCCTCCACACTCCCTTCCTCCAGTTCTATGTGCAATTATTTATTACCCATTTGTTTTTATTCTCATCGTCTTGCTCTTTCCTATGTTTACCTTTCTTTTCCATTTTTACATACACTCCCAAATTCCTTCGCCAACCCTTGCAACTTCTTTTCAGTATCGCCCAAATGAGTCGCGTCGTCGGCAATGAAAAACTGTAATATCTCTAACTTTGAATCTAATTTGTTAGCTTTTAATATTACACCTCTACCCAGCTAACAGAAAAGCCTCCAGTACAGCTATAAGCAACATAACATAATTTGTCTATGTAAACCTTTAAGGTCTTAACAAGAGTAACAACAACAAATTACCCTTCATCAGTGTTCTCCTCATGGAGTCTAATGCAATGTTTGTTGCCTTTATGGAAACCCTCGTTAAAGGCTACAGTCTAATTGGATGAGACCGGAAAAACTGGCAACGATGGAGGAATGGCCTGTTTGTTAAAGCGTCACTCATGTGCGTGGAATTACTTAACTCCATAAATGAAGTAGCCGAAGTTTTGGTGGTTAAAGTTAACCATCAGAATCTAGTTATCGTACGTGTGTAGAAACTACCAAATGCAACTTCCCTGCAGTTCAAAAAAAAAAAATAATGAAAATCGAGAACTATCTTGTGAAGCTATCAAACCCGGCCCCATATATCCTGAGAATCACAGAAGATGGTATGGACGAACAGTCTCACTCACCTGAACTGCTACAACTACAACAAATTCGCTTTATGCCAGAGCACTCGAAAATATTGAGCTCAAATTAAATACGCCATATAGTTCAGGAGGCAGATGGAACAAAAAAGGTAAAAATGAAATTGAGAGAAATCCAAAATACCTTTAGCATCGGGCCTTTGATTAACGGAAATGGAATATACACGGATGATAACAAAGAGAGAGATCCTTAAATCTCAGTACGACTCAATGTTCAGTGAGACATTAATAAGCCTAAAGATTGACGACCCAAATGAGTGCTGCAGACATTTCCATAATCTTTGGCATAAATCTCACACCACTTAAATTTGAAGAAGCCAATGACTGCATGCCCATGCACTCTTCCACAGGCTGAGACTCGTGGAGTTTCATATTCACCAAGAACTGCAAGAAACCATTATCACATGCCTTAAATATTCTTTGGATGATCCTAGACAGTGGAACCATCCCTCTGTCAAACCCAATGATACAGATGTGTACTGCACAGATAGATAGTATTGGCGTCCCCATTACCAAGAAAAAAATGAATGCCAATCACATGGAATCCCAGCAGTTCCGTAACCCCGGTCGACATGAGAACTTGTCGCTCCTGCCTCTCGCAAGTGCTGGATAATAGTGTACAGAGACTTTGCAAAAGAATATTACAAGTGCTCATAAATGTATACAAAAGCAAAAAAGTGGAAAGGTGGGCATATGAGAAGAATGAAATAGCTAAAGACCATACTTGAGGCTCACTGGGGTCCACTTCTAGTGCAAACTGAGGGACCAAGAGCCTCGGAGAAGTGGATAACAAAGATCAGAGGAAAGATGTTTGGATTTCTTCCATGAAGCCGTCAGAATATTCCACTTTCTCCACCACCCCATCTTTAATTCTTTTTTACCAGCAGGTATATTTTATTACATAATATGGTACACAAGACATAAAAAATACATTGCTAGTACAAAGATGGTATATACAGTACATGAGGCTTCAGGGATACATTTCAAATATATTACACACACACACACACACACACACACACACACACACACACACACACACACACACACACACACACACACACACACACACACACACACACACACACACACACATATATATATATATATATATATATATATATATATATATATATACACATGTATATATATATATATATAAATAAATATATATATATATATGTGTGTGTGTGTGTGTGTGTGTGTGTGTGTACTCACCTAATTGTGGTTGCAGGGGTCGATACTCAGCTCCTGGTCCCGACTCTTCACTGATCGCTACTAGGTCCTCTGTGTGTGTGTGTGTGTGTGTGTGTGTGTGTGTGCCGAATACGTAAAACTTGCGATTTTGGCTTAAATAGCAACGCTCTTCTTGCCGAATAAGACAAGCGAAAATTTGTGTATGCAATAATTTCGCAAAAATCATTCTGAACCTAAAGAAAAAAATATATTTCATTGTGTTTGTTTATTGTTAAATTATTGTAAACTTATATAAAATATATTTAGTTGGATTACGTTATATTTAATTGCGATTTTTATAAGAAGGTTGAGTAAGTTTTCTAAGGTTCTCTTGGTACAAAATTATTAATTTTTACATTAACATAAATGAAAAAAAATATATCTTCAAACAGTCCCACTGAGACAAACCGATAATAGAAAAAATTGTCAACACAATGCTCACCAACGCTTCAGGAAAGGACAAAGCTCGTCTCCTGGAGGAGAAGGCACCACATTCAGATTTTCTTTTAGCTGCTCCCAATTCCTCCCTGGGTACTGGACTCGATCCACAGGCCATTCGGATTGTTGTTGCTCTTCGCCTAACTGCCCCCATCCTCACCGAATATAGGTATATTTGTGGCAGGGCGTCGGCTGATCAATTCGGACTTCATGGTCTCGTGTGTCATACATCAGAAGGGAAGTATGCTAGGGATGAGGAGGTCAACGACATCATAAAGAGAAGCCTCGCCACAGCCCGTTGCCCAGGTGAACGGAAACCCCAAGTACATAAATCTGACGAAAGTCGAAAGCGTCCTGATGGAGGCACTATGCTACCCTGGAAGGATGGTAAGCAGATTGCCTGGGACTACACCTGTGCTGTCTCTTCGGCAGACACCTACTTGCCATACTCTGAAGCTGAATGAGGTGGAGCCGCCAGCTACAGGGAGACCCAGAAGATCCGTAAATATGAAGGCCTGCCTTCTTGCTATAACTTTATCCCAATAGGGTCGGAGACCCTTGGAGCATGGGGCAAGTGTGCTCTAAATTTTCTCAAAGAACTGGGTGAAAAGCTCGTCACACAAACTAAGGATCACAGAGCAGCCAGCTTCCTCTTTCAGAGACTCAGTGTTGCGATCCAGAAGGGGAATGCCTGCAGCATTCCGGGTACGCGGCCCACCGCCGGGGAGCTGGACGAAGTCTTCGAGATGTAGGCAACAGGATGCTTGAAAAGGGGGAAATGTGGAAAAAAAGGCTCACTGATGGAAATTGAAGAACAAAATGAGCCACAGAGATGTCAGGAAATACTTTGACAGCCTTGGGATGGCCAAGTTGAATACGCTAACAGGAAGTGGAAGTTTACTCCATACTCAGTTGAAAGGATAGGTACAACTGGACCCAAGAGGGAATCGACCCCTGTAACCATAACTAAGCAAATGTGCTCTCTCTCTCTCTCTCTCTCTCTCTCTCTCTCTCTCTCTCTCTCTCTCTCTCTCTCTCTCTCTCTCACACACACACACACACACACACACACACACACACACACACACACACACACACACACACACACACACACACACGTCTTTCACAATATATCACTGATAAATGCCTCATTTACGCAATAAAATCTGCATCATAGTTGCAGCATTGTTGCAGCAGCCTCCCCGGGTGGGTTGCACTGGCGTCTGCCACATCTGTCATAACTTCCACAACCTTCCTCTTGTTGTCTTGAGATAGAAATATTTTCAACGCAAATAAAATTGTTTGTCTGCTGAGGCAGCGTTGCAGAAGTGATGTAAACTAGCAACCTAACATCTACAGCCTGAAGACGTAAGTATACCAACAGAAGGTAATTATTTTGTGTTGAGTGAAATCTTAAAGACGAGGCAGTGATGCAGTGCGACTGGTTCAGTGGAGCAGTGACAGTAGTGGAAGTGTGGGTGTGGCATGGGGGTGTGGCGTGGGCGCGGGGGTGGCGTGGGTGTCGTGTTGGTATTGGTGTGTGCCGTGGTGAGTGCTTAAGTCTGGTGTTCTGATGTACGATATAGTTGTGTAGTGTGGTTTGGGGGAAGGAGTTGCCAGGTACAGGTATTACCGGGGGGACGCGCAGGGTTCCTCCCTATGGTAGGGTGTAATTTGGTTGGGGATGGCTAGGTAGGCTTGGGGTTAGGGTCGGGGAGGGTCGCGGCTTGGGATGGAGAGGGCCGTGCCGGCCAGGCGTGGGGTGCCACCCGCCTGCTGCTGGGACACACTGGCGCCTCCACACCTGACGTAAACAGGGCCTGGGAACAAGTGCCTCCTCTGCTCAGTCTCGACGTATGTTTAGCTCCGTCAGATCTGGTTTCCTTTAACTGATTCTCTTAGCTGCTCTCTGAGCTATCATTGTTCCCGATCTATCTTTGGCTATCTCTCAGCTGTGTTCTGTGCTGCCATTGTTCCTCATATATCTTGGGATATCACTCTCTCGTGATATCTCCAATGCATTATTCACATGCTTCATCACTCTGCATGACAAATGCTGTTTTGACCAACTACAGGGTGGATTTTGTTTATATATTCTCTCTTTCTTAAATGTGACCGTTTATGGTCTTTATATTTTCAATTAGAATGTTAAATATATATCTATATCTATATATATATATATATATATATATATATATATATATATATATATATATATATATATATATGCAATAAGATCACAGTAAACAGGTGATTTCAAAATATGCAAAACAACCACTCTGAAAGAAGAGAGAAATTACAAGCGCTTTCGTGATTACTCACATTGATAATGTGAGTAGTCACGAAAGCGTTTGGAATTTCTCTATTCTTTCAGAGTGGTTGTTTTGCATATATATATATATATATATATATATATATATATATATATATATATATATATATATATATATATATATATATATATATATATATATAATATATATATATATATATATATA
>NC_091310.1:46140357-46170357 GCF_038502225.1 Cherax quadricarinatus | reverse complement strand
CACACATATACACACCTCACCTCCCTCCATACTCTCCACCACACACCATCTCTCTCTCCTCACACACACACACACACACTTTCTTCCACTGGGTATTTCCTCCGTACACAGAAGCGAGATAAGAGACAATCACTAAGGCAGGTATGAAAACAGATACTCAGCTTGAGAGAAATTACATAAGACCATAAAACACTTCCTGAATCCTACTAACACCAGCCATGTATCTAATAATACACACGTGTAATACAGTAGATACGTGTATTTCATAACTGAATCAGAATACCTGGAGGGTATACATGGACAGTTTACCTGGAGGGTATACATGGATAGTATACCTGGAGGGTATACCAGAAAGGTGTTCTGGGGGTCAGCGCCCCCACGGCCCGGTCCATGACCAGGCCTGAATTAGAAGAAATTAAAGCGTCGTTGTTTATTCCTTGCAACAGCTACTTAAGAATATTTATTATGCATTTTTCTTCTATCTTTCCTACCATCGTTTCCTTGTAACTTTTGTTATATAATATACAAGTTGGTGTCCCAGAAGTCTGGCTCCATAGTATCTGGTGTCCCAGAAGTCTGGCTCCATAGTACCTGGTGCCCCAGAAGTCTGGCTCCATAGTACCTGGTGTCCCAGAAGTCTGGCTCCATAGTACCTGGTGCCCCAGAAGTCTGGCTCCATAGTACCTGGTGCCCCAGAAGTCTGGCTCCATAGTACCTGGTGTCCCAGAAGTCTGGTTCCATAGTACCTGGTGTCCCAGAAGTCTGGCTCCATAGTACCTGGTGTCCCAGAAATCTGGCTCCATAGTATCTGGTGTCCCAGAAATCTGGTTCCATAGTATCTGGTGTCCCAAAAGTCTGGCTCCATAGTACCTGGTGTCCCAGAAATCTGGTTCCATAGTATCTGGTGTCCCAGAAGTCTGGTTCCATAGTACTTGGTGTCCTGGAAATCTGGTTCCATAGTATCTGGTGTCCCAGAAATCTGGTTCCATAGTATCTGGTGTCCCAGAAGTCTGGTTCCATAGTACCTGATGTCCCAGAAGTCTGGTTCCATAGTACCTGGTGTCCCAGAAGTCTGGTTCCATAGTACCTGGTGTCCCAGAAGTCTGGTTCCATAGTACTTGGTGTCCTGGAAATCTGGTTCCATAGTACCTGGTGTCCCAGAAGCCTGGTTCCGTAGTACCTGGTGTCCCAGAAGTCTGGTTCCATAGTACCTGGTGTCCCAGACGTCTGGTTCCATAGTACCTGGTGTCCCAGAAGTCTGGTTCCATAGTACTTGGTGTCCTGGAAATCTGGTTCCATAGTACCTGGTGTCCCAGAAGCCTGGTTCCATAGTACTTGGTGTCCCAGAAGTCTGGCCCCATAGTACTTGGTGTCCCAGAAGTCTGGTCCCGTAGTCCCTGGTGTCCCAGAAGTCTGGCCCCATAGTACTTGGTGTCCCAGAAGTCTGGTCCCATAGTATCTGGTGTCCCAGAAGTTTGGTCCCATAGTACCTGGTGTCCCAGAAGTCTGGTTCCATAGTACTTGGTGTCCCAGAAGTCTGGTTCCATAGTACCTGGTGTCCCAAAAGTCTGGTTCCATAGTACTTGGTGTCCCAGAAGTTTGGTCCCATAGTATTTGGTGTCCCAGAAGTCTGGTCCCATAGTACCTGGTGTCCCAGAAGTCTGGTCCCATAATACTTGGTGTCCCAGAAGTCTGGTCCCATAGTACTTGGTGTCCCAGAAGTCTGGTCCCATAGTACTTGGTGTCCCAGAAGTCTGGTCCCATAGTACCTGGTGTCCCAGAAGTCTGGTCCCATAATACTTGGTGTCCCAGAAGTCTGGGCCCATAGTACCTGGTGTCCCAGAAGTCTGATCCCATAGTATCTGGTGTCCCAGAAGTCTGGTTCCATAGTACTTGGTGTCCCAGAAGTCTGGTCCCATAGTACTTGGTGTCCCAGAAGTCTGGTCCCTAGTATCTGGTGTCCCAGAAGTCTGATCCCATAGTATCTGGTGTCCCAGAAGTCTGGTTCCATAATACATGGTGTCCCAGAAGTCTGGTCCCATAGTATCTGGTGTCCCAGAAGTCTGGTTCCATAGTATCTGGTGTCCCAGAAGTCTACGCTTATAGTACAGGGTGACGCAGATGTTTACATCCCTAGGGAAGGGGGATGGAACACTATTTACGACATACACATTTATTATTCAAATCGAATGCTGTTAGCAGCCAAACACATTTTAATTCTTGTATAAATATATTTGATAAAATTTCCTACGAAAAAAAATATTGATTTCAGAGCAACATTGCTAATGTTGTACTGAACATTTCTTACATCAAACACTGGAGGCAGCAATAATGTTTGGGTACATACTTTTGGAGCACTCTGTTTATCCTGTTTACAGAACGTTCAGCTCCCGCGGAAGGAAGGCATCTCCCAGTTTTTTTTTTTTTCAGTCTTTGTCACAATAAACCACGATATATCTCACACGATATCTCTTCTATTTTTTTCTTTTATACTTCTTACTCTCAGACTTATGTAGAGTAGAGTTTGGCAACCTGACCTGAAATGTTCTCCTTGCGGCCACTTTGAATACATTTGCGCAAATACTAGGACATATTTATTGGAAAAACGTTTCGGTCTTGGGATCTTGATCTCGGTCCCAGGACCGATACGTTTTCCTATATGTCTTAATGTTTGCTAGCGTGTTTTTAAGACCGTTTGTGTGTATTATTTACTAAGTTTTATTATAGTTCCTACGTTGTTAAGGTGTTCCCTCAAATGAGATAAATATAAGAGGCTTCGATTCTTTTTCTTCCTCCAGGTGTTTCTGTGCGATAACTTGAGAATGAGTATTGTGATATGCTTCACATTGGTGTATCCCAGTCAGAAGAAGATTAAGACTGTGTAAATGTCCCTGTAGTAGCATTTATTTATTTATCTGTGCGATAATCTAAGACAGCCTCTTCTGAACGGCTTTAGACTAAAACTAAGAATAAACGCTCAACAATGGTGTATTTAGCTTAGTGATATGTTTGGAATGGTTTTAGCCTGTGTAGGCGTCAAATGTTATTTTTATTGAACAAAATGGGATACTGGCTACCTTGTGGTGTATTTTACCTAAAGAATTTTTAAAATTTTACTGGGTTTTGTAGGTGTCAATTTGCAATTTTTTTTTGAAACAGAATTGAGTATCAATTTATGAATAAATAAGTAAAACTCTATGGGAAATTCCGCTTTTGATTTCGTTCCATTTATCTCCTATTTTAAGCGTCTGACTGGGTTGAGTTCTAGCTTCTGGGTCTCTTGAAGGTGCTGAGAGTGCGGGTTTTTTAGAGAGGGCTAAGATACCAGTAGTAGTTCCTTAAATGTTTTGGGCTAAATTTCCTGGGACTCTTAAAGGTGTTGATTTCTTCATCCTGGAACAACGTGGGACTCCATATTCGTCAAGAACTGCAAGAAGCCATCATCTCGTGCCTTAAATATTTGATGCAAGAGGACTTGGACACGGGAATCATCCCACAGTCCTTAACAACCACTGACACAGCCCCACTCCACAAAGGTGGCAGTAAAGCAATCTCAGAAACCCAGAGACCGATATCGTTGACGTCCCACGTCATCAAAATATTTGGGCGTCTTAACAAGCAGGATTGCTAATCACGTGGAATCTCGACAACTGCACAACCCAGAGCAACATGGGTTGAGAGCAGGTCACTCCTGCCTCGCGGAGTTGCTTGACCATTGCGACATGGTCTTAGATGCAGTGGAAGACAAGCAAAATGCAGATGTAGTTTACACTGGCTTTGCAAAAGCCTTTGACAAATGTGACCACGGTGTGAGTGCTCGCAAAATACATGCAAGAAAAATAACTGAAAAAATGGGGGAGGAGATGGATATATAATTTTCCAAAGAGTGTAATAATTAATAGAGTGAAATCAGAAGCTGCCTAGTAAAAAGCTCTCATCCCCAAGGTACGATCCTTTCTCCTGTTCTCTTCCTCATTCTCATATCTGACGTAGACAGAGGCATAAATCACAGTACCGTATCATCCTTTGCAAATGATAGAAGAATCTGCATCAGAGTGTCATCCATGGAGGACACAGGAAACCTCCAAGCTGATGCAAACACGGTCTTCCAGTGGACCACATGACCTTCACTGCTCTCATACATTCAATAAAGTGCCTAAATTACTGGGAATTTTTGAAATCCATTGATCTCTTTTACCTGGAACGTTGGGGAGGGATACATTATAATTTACATCTGAAAAATTCTTGAAGGACTGGTCCCAAATCTTCACATACAAATCATTCCTCATGAAAGAGGCTTGGCAGATGGCGCAAAATACCCCCTGCTGAGCTGTGGTGTTTACTGTACGTTGGACTTCGTGTGGCTAACACCACCAGCTTGGTTGATCGGGCCATCCACCGGGAAGTCTGGCCTGAGACAGGGCCGCGAGGGCGCCGACCCTCGGAACACTCTCCAGGTACAGTCAAGGGACACTTTAGGTACACTCCAGGTTTTCGTCTCTTTAGGGTGTTGAACCGAAGCTCCTCTGTTTCTATAGAGCTTTGAGGCCCAAAGAGAAAAAGCGAGAGAAAGAGAGAGAGAGAGAGAGACTGGAGTCCATCACTTACACCTCCTGGATTACCTTCCATTTCCTCGCTACCGATTCTCTCAATTCCTCTACGTACATTAATCCTGCTTCTCCTTTATACTGTAGAAGATTTACTTCACCTGTCCCTACACCTGAATTATATGGGAGCTGTGGGGATTAGCAAAGACTGTCCACAGTAATCCCGTCTGAGGCAGTGTGGGCAGGTGAGACTCTCGCTGATAACGATCTCTGTCGTATTACCAGGTGTGTCTTATTACCGGGTGTGGCGTGCCGCCAGGTGTGGTGTGTTAACATGTCCCTGACCTGCCTCTATCGTTACCCGTGTTGCGTTACTTTTCCTCTCTAGTGACGACCTGACAGTGTTTCAGAGCACTAGTGCCTACATCACAGTGCTCTGACGACCCACCATTGTTTCAGTGCACCACTCACGACCACCATTGTTTCAGTGCACTACTCACGACCCACCATTGTTTTAATGCACCACCACTCACGACCCACCATTGTTTCAGTGCACCACTCACGACCCACCATTGTTTTAATGCACCACCACTCACGACCCACCATTGTTTTAGTGCACCACTCGACCCACCATTCTTTTAATGCACCACCACTCACGGCCCACCATTGTTTTAATGCACCACTCACGACCCACCATTGTTTCAGCGTTCATATATTTTAGATCATACTTCGTTTTCGTTAGGAAATGTTTACGGTTCACGCCTTTCACTTACCTCTTTTTAATAATTTTTCTCTGTTTAGTTATTCGTTTATAGCTTGTTTTATTAGTCAAAGATCGAGGAAATATGACCAATGGGGTGTCAGTTACTTGGCCAGATATGTACAGCTTTTATTGCTGTGTTCACTCACGGGATGCCCAGCAACACAGCCGGATACATCCACTCACGTCTTCCTTGACGGAGTACGTTGGTTGGAAGCTAAAGCTTGATCGCTCACCCCTCTGGTGATTATCTAAAGCCCTTCCTGCCTGACAGCGAAATAAAACTTCACCCACACGTTACATAACTCCTACCATGGTGGCAAATGCTCCATAGAACACACACACATTTTTTAGACTTCCAAAAGAAAAAAGAAAGACATACCTTCCACCTTGCTTGCGAGTCATGAGAATTTAAGCCTAGTGATCATACAGTTTGTGTTGGTGTATCGTCAACACCACCATCATGAGGCGAGTATTTCCGGGATGGGAGTGTGTACACAGTCACCTGACTCACTTCTCCCTCACAGGCTGTGATGTAGTTGTTGTTTATTCGTCGGGAAAGTTCACCTGACGTGAGCTTTAGTCATACGCTGACCCATTCAGTGATGCCACTGCAAAATGTGGTGGGCTGGAACACAAGCCGACGAGGGTAGAGAGACATATTTCTCTCTGGGTTGAGCTTTATCAAGACTTCATGAAGCCTGAGCGAGACGTCGCCGCCTGAAGGAAAAGCTTGCTTTGCAATACGAGTCCTGACACACAGCTGTGTGTATGGGCACGTACGTATGAAGGTGTGGTAGTTGTCCCTATGCAACGAGTACTAGTACGGCTTACTAGTGTCGGACTCGGTAGTGTGGGTGTGTACCCAGCATCACCTGTCTCACCTTTACCCCACAGAGTGTGTCATGTGGGGGGTTCGATTACGTGGACTGGGTAAAGGAAAGTCACATAGACAATAATGGAGTATAATTATAACGGAATATATGGGAAGCACCAGGCCCACCCTGCCTCTCTGCTCTCTATCTTAAGACTGCCTCACGAACTGGGTCCTAGGAGTGAGCAGCGTTCAAAAACATGCTATGGTCAGCAGCAACATGAATAACAGTCAGTGATTCACGCAGACGGTTGATAGTGAGTCATACTACTGGTAACTCTCGATCCCAAGAACTGGAGGTACCCTCTACTTCTTTGGCTCAAATCTGATTATCTTCCATTCCCATAGCTGCATGATCAGCACAGATTTAACTCTTCCTCTTAACAGGAGCTGACTGCTGACCATGTTACCTGTGTCAGCTGGAGTGTTCAAGGGCTCAGGACAGAAACGTATCCAGTAAAGATGTCTGAAGTGTATGAACTTGTGTCCCGTCATCTACTTAAGTTATATGTGATTTGTTATTAAAGAAAATATGTTGTAAGTTTTCTGTTTTCAGATTTTCATTTGGAGGTTTGTATATAAACCATACCAGGAGGGGGGGTTAGAACCCGCGATCAGAGTCTCAAAACTCCAGACCGTCGCGTTTGTGGTCACAGTGGTGCCTATGCTAACCTTCCTATGGTGTATAAATATACCTAGTTGGATGAATCTTATTGTTGCTAGCTGGCCCAGTGGCTAACGCGACGGTCTGGAGTTTTGAGACTCTGATTCTCAATAGTATCAGCTACCAGTAGTACGAGTTACCAGTGTCAGTAGTAATGACTCATCCAACCATCACTGATTCAACGCCTCCTACGTGAATCACTGACTGTTATATCACTGACCGTTACTGCTGACCTAGTATGATTTGAAGACCGCTCACCCTCCAAGACACTCAGCAAGTCAGTTCAAACAGAGACGTAAGAGAGTAGACAGGTCAGGCCTGGCGTTCCCATATATTCCATCTAATATACGTACGAGTACATCCAACGTGAGTGTTTATTACCCAATCCATGTGACGAACCTCCCACACGTCATGATCGCGGGTTCTAACCCCGCCCGTGGTATGGTTTGTTTGCAATCGCGTCATTACGATTTCGTGAGTCAGGTTTATATATACAAACATATGTGCAACACATTGGTATCTTTATTGAGGAAACGTTTTGCCACGCAGTAGCTTCATCAGTCAGGAGGAGTTTGAGGTAATCAGCCCATATAATCAGTCTATCAATCTTGAAAAGATTACAGCATATGCGCGAAGTGGCTTATATACTGTAGACAGGTGAGGTGAAGCAGTTGTAAGCGATATTACAGTGGACAAATCCACATGTGGAAGTAGGTCATGCCTATAAGTTAGGTGGTCAGTCCCTCAGCCTGGAGGTTCAGGGACTGACCACCTCAAAACTACGTCTTCAATGGTGATGGACTGATGACATTGTCTTTACATCTCTACTGCTTCTGCACACTTTTCTGTACCTGACCGAAGAGTGAGCGAAAACATTTCGGAATAAAGATAGCTAACTGCTTCACATATGTCACACTTACCAACCTGTTTGAATTGTATACCATTTTAATATTTACGGTATCGTAAGTACAGTTATGGTTCAGCAGCTACGGCAGCTCTGAGGATTCTGTTCCAGCAGATCTGCAGTTTTTATTAAGTGCGATTTAATACTTTTTCAGAATGGCCTATCCTACAGTCTCTCTTATATTTATAAAAATAAATTAAGTACACCAGCAGTGTGTTGCTACGCTACTGTGTATGATAATCACTGTGTAGGAGCAAAAGGTATCTGTTCCCCTGTCATATTCCATCACACGAAATGGGTTATATAAGTAGACAATGGCTCGTTATGTAATCTAAGTATTATCATAAACTAATATTGGATACTCGCAGTGATCTGGTAGCCAATTCCAAACACTAGGAATTCTGTCCTGTTCAATTCGTTTATGGTGGTGAGTTGTGAGTGTGTTATTGTGTTTCTTATGATTGAGGCATTATTGGGTAAGGTGACGCTTGTATCCGCCCAACATTACCAAGGAGCAATACTTCCACTTCCTTCCTTGTGATAAATACACTCGTGACGCAGATTTTTCCTGCCAAGGCGCCCACCTGGGCAGGCAACGACGTCAAACCACCCGTCCCCCTCGCCCCCGCTGGCCGCACCTAACACACACACCTGTAGCTGTTGTTTTTTTTGCGTCTTCTTTCTCTTTATGAGGGCGATGTTTATACTCGTGACATGTGAATGAATAGTTTTTGTGGAAATTCTCTCTTTCTTGTGTTGCTTCGTTTACTCTACGTCACGTGTGATTGTTCCAGCTGTGTCCTGTTGACGAGAGCGTTTAAAGGACACCCAGCTGCCAAGCCCAGAGCACAAGCCATCAATTATGTCTCTGAGGGGCTTTTATCCTAGCAGTGGTGAGGATATTTTCTTCGTCAGGTGAGACTTCTCTTGACGAGGGTCATATGTTGACACGCTCGGTGGCTAAGCAGCTGGGTCTCATACAATGACCCATTCAGGGGCTAAGGAACTGCTGGCGTATTCGTGGATTCCGTGCTGGGTTTCATGACGCAGGTCCTAGCAATATGACGACTCGGTCAGCAACTAAGCAATCACTTGCTCACTCGTGCCCAGGATCCTCCCACACTAAAAACAAAACCCATCACGTGTCTTACAGCTGCTCACACAGTAGTAACTGTAAGGGTCAAGTTTCTGTTTAAAGTCTTGCCTCTTACATCGATCGGTGTCGTTGGTTCCTGGCCTCATGGGCCCTATCATACCTATTACTGAAGCTGTGAAGTATTTGTTATTTTTGATAACATCTGTCTTTGGCCTCTTTGTCCCAGTTTCTCGCATGTTAGACAATGTATCCCTGACTTCTTTGTTAAATTCTCATAGTATCATTTGTCAGTCAGTCAGTCATGCTTACTCTTCTTTCAAAGGTTTTAGGATTAGATCCTATCTAGTCTCTTTTAGAAGTTAAATCTTCTCTGCTTCAGATTTAATGTCTTTGCAAACCTCTAGATTTTCTCGAGTTTCTGGTCATGTTTGATTAAATATGGGCTCTATACTGACCATCCATAACGTTAACCAGCGCCGTAAATGTTGTCGATGTTATACACCTGATGTATACTTCGTGGAATATATTCGTTGTAATGCTGACCCCTATTGATTGATGGTCAAAGCTTCATCTCCACCAGACCGTATTCAGTAGGTCTTCTCTCCTCTAATATTAGCATATGTATGCGCTTGTTTGGGGCTGAATGTCAAGATTCACCTATTTGATCAGTCAATTCCGCTGGCAAACATCCTAAGCCTATCCCTGTTCTCCCAGCTGCGTACTATCATTGACTTTACTTCATAGGCAAACGAAAGTTCACACAGGACTCAGTCTCATGGTTAGGTCATGTTTATATATCAGGACTACTCTCACAATCACAATCTCACAAATTTGAAAGTAATGCTGGATAACATGTGCTGGGTTTAGAGATCTGAGTGTCCTTTTCCATGAACAACCTTCCGTCTCACCATCTAGCCACTCTAAATGCCTTCAATAGTGTGCTTTGTCTTAGGTTCCCTCTTCCTTTCAGTGTTTTGAACGAACACACGTTTGTTAAGGTTAACTCAAGGAATCATCTGCGTGATCAGCCATGTAGGTGAATTTGTTACGTTATCACTCTTTCGTAAAGTTACGGTCTAATGCTGTCCGTTGCAGTGTTGTGGCCCCTGCTGTCCACTGCAGCAGGGGTACGATCAGACGGTGTCCACTGCAACAGCGTTGTGATCCGTGCTGTCCACTGCAGCAGCGGTACGGCCAGTCGGTGTCCGCTAACGCAGTTACAGCATGAAGCTCTTTCCTGCAGCAGTGTTACAGCACGAAGCTCTCCCCTGCGGCAGTGTTACAACCCAACACTATCTCCAGCAGTGGCGCCGTCTTGCGCCCTCCAACAAAGCAATCTAGGTATTTTATCAGTGGCTTTTCGCACCTGAGCCTCGCTTCCTGGTACACCAACACCTGGCCACGGTACTGTTGCCACAGGATCAGAAAGCTGACACAAGGTAAGAGCGGGTGAGGGCTCAGGGGTGGGCGAGGGTCCTGGGGTGGGCGAGGGCCCTGGGATCAGTGAGGGCTCTGAGCTAGGTACGATCCTTAGGCGGGTGAGGGCTCTGGAATGAAGATGTCCTGGGTTACCTTGAAGGCTGTTTATAGGAGTCAACGCGTCCCCCCCCCGACCCAATCTCAGACCAGGCCTCCTGGTTGATCAAGGCTACTGCTGGCAGCAGTGCAGTCCGCAGCCCGGTTGATCAGGCCATGACTTAGGGAACATAAATTCCATCTTGAGGACAGTTATGGGCAGCTAATACCCTCTCATGTTTGAAAAGAGGGTATTAAAAAAATCTTACGTACCTTACACTTATCGTGTAATACCCCCCCCCCCCCCGCTTTTTCATTTTTTTTTTGCACCGTCTACCGAGGCTCTTGCTTTAATAGGGAGTGATTTTTGTGTGCAGATTTGGGACCAGTCCCTCCAGGTTTTTCCCGATATAAATTATGATGCATCGTTTTCACCTGCATTCCAAAGAGTATAGGTCTAAGGGACTTGGAACATTTCTAGTAATTTAGCCGCCTGACTGAACTTAACCTGCCGTGAAGGTTCTCTGCAATATCGCCCGCCTTAAAATGGGCTGTTAGCATGCAGCAATATTCCAGCCTAGAGAAAACAAATGACTTAAAGAGGGCCATCACTGGCCTGGCATCCCTTGTTTTGAAGGTTCTCATAACTTATCCTATCAGTAAGTGTCCTGGAAGGACGACCTTCAGTGATTGCCTGATTTTTTTTTCCTCTTCCACCAACTTTTCTATTTTCTTTTGCTCGTAACTCGAGAACAAAAACACCTCATCCTATCGAATTCAAATTCTGAACGATTGTGTATGTTAATGAGGACCAGTTTCTAGGAATAATTGGCATGTCCATGATTCTAGGAATAATTGGCATGTCCATGAATCTAGGAATAATTGGCATGTCCATGATTCTAAGAATAATTGGCATGTCCATGATTCTAGGAATAATTGGCATGTCCATGATTCTAGGAATAATTGGCATAATTGTCATGTCCATATCAAAATTACTGAACCCATCCCTGGCATCCTGGAATGGCCCAGATAACTTCCAAAATCCACAGAAGCATAGCTTCAAACATTAAACAAAAGAGCGCCTCCTACCTCGACGACGGCAAAGATTTGATAATTTCATGTGTAAAATTGTGTCAAATATTGATTCCCGTTTAATTACAATAATCAAAATATTTGGTCCTTTAATTAATTTGATGGGTTTCATTCCCTCTACAATAACGACTTTATCGCAAAGAACAGACTGAGGGTTTTCAATTGATTTGTCAAAACTGCTAGTGAAGCCCCACTGTAAAAACTCTTCTTTGAATGAGAAGTTTATATCTTAAAGTCATATTTCACAGATCTGGTGTCAAAAAAAGATTCGCTATTTACTAATATTCAGCTCCATTATCAACGTATGCCGCACTCGGCACTATTACAGTCGCGTGCAGTGACGCACAAGGTAGTTATGGAATATGGTGATACCTTTCTCAGAACGCACAGCGACACAAATATATCTACTTTACCGTAAGTTTATATTATACAATCCTGACAGATGAACTTCCCAGGTAATTGGAACTCCAGCTATTAAGGAACGATATCACTGAAGCTCCAGTAGCTTATGAACCTTTAATGAAATATTCGACGATATTCTCATTGCCCTTCTGACATCTCTCATCTCAGGCTGACAGATCTCAACACTATGCGAGTATGTAACCCATCCTGTGTGATGGAATATGGCAGGGGAAACATACTGGCTTTTGCTCCCGTTACATAACTTTCAAATAGAACAGGATAGCACATAATTAATATATCCAATTTCGCTAAGTAGAAAAAAATTGCATTCTTCCTGACTGAGGTGTTAAGCCGATGACAGCCAAGCTGTGGTTTAGCATGGCTCTGTGTGTGTGTGTTCCTCATTCTAGTCAAGTATTATTCACCAGCACATCGTGTTGTCATGTAGGGGGGAGGGTTTCCTCAGGCAGGACACAGAGGATAGTAATGTAGATAGTAGAGCTGGAGGGCAAGGGGAGTGAAGGGCTATTTTTAACGCGACCGACTTCAGTGTATTTCACAATCGAAGCTTGTCAAGTGGATGACAATCGAAGCTGTGACCCGACACCTCTGGCCGTCACGAACCCACGTGATACCTCTTACGTTATCGCGTTCTGAAACTTGTGTTAGAATTGCGAGAGCCTGAGACACTAACGTTGCAACCTGTGCCTGCAAGGAACAGTAATTTTGACAGGAAGATATAGCTATTCATGCAGTGTAATATATATTTTCACTAGTGTCGTTATTACTACCTTGATGACCTTTACACATAGTTCATTAACTTAATGACAACACCAGTCTGTAGCCAAAAAAAAAAAAAATCGGAAAAATCTCGTCATTCTGTACAAATTCTGGGTCACGAAATACAAAACTGATGTTCAAAATTGCCAATTAGGTAGGTAGGATTTGTCAGGAAACAGGACAAGTGTTTCCTGATGCGGGTCTTAGTCATATGATGACCTACCGTTGGAGCTTTAGGTCATCTGATCGAGGCCTTCCACTGGCTTACCCCTCCACACCTTTAAAAATTAAGGTTATAATTATAATAATTTTTAACACCTAAAATGATTGTTAAACTAAACTTTAAGAGAGAGAGAGAGAGAGAGAGAGAGAGAGAGAGAGAGAGAGAGAGAGAGAGAGAGAGAGAGAGAGAGAGAGAGACGGAGAGACAGACAGACAGACAGACAAACAGACATGCATAACCTTCGGAATGTATACGAAGTACATACCCTCGAGGAAATGGTTGTAAATTGAGTTTGAAGCCCATCGACCTACACCACAGATCACTGAGGCTGAAGGTCACTTGCTTGTCAACAGTCAAAAATACAATATTCCCTAAAAGAGGGATTAAACTCTCAACATAAACATCGCTTTTGAATAAATGATTTAGAAAACCCCACAAGTTGGTAAATGAGACATTTGTGCAACATTTGGGTATCTTTATTCTGGAAACGTTTCGCCAACCAGTGGCTTCTTCAGTCCAATGCAGAGAAAGGTGGAAGATTAGGAGTAGTCTGAGGTAATCAGTCCCTCAACCTGGAGTCGTTGTGTTCAGTCCATCAGTCTTGATGGACTTTTATCAAGACTTTTAACAAGACACAGCAGCTTCAGTGGCACAAGACACCAGCAGCTTCAGTGACACAAGACACCAGCAGCTTCAGTGACACAAGACACCAGCAGCTTCAGTGGCACAAGACACCAGCAGCTTCAGTGACACATGACATCAGCAGCTTCAGTGACACAAGACACCAGCAGCTTCAGTGACACAAGACATCAGCAGCTTCAGTGACACAAGACACCAGCAGCTTCAGTGACACAAGACACCAGCAGCTTCAGTGGCACA
Organism: Cherax quadricarinatus; assembly: GCF_038502225.1. Taxonomy (NCBI): domain Eukaryota; kingdom Metazoa; phylum Arthropoda; class Malacostraca; order Decapoda; family Parastacidae; genus Cherax; species Cherax quadricarinatus. The sequence goes on along the minus strand of NC_091310.1, from coordinate 46,156,621 downwards.
AGACACCAGCAGCTTCAGTGACACAAGACACAGCAGGTTCAGTGGCACAAGACACCAGCAGCTTCAGTGGCACAAGACACAGCAGCTTCAGTGGCACAAGACACCAGCAGCTTCAGTGGCACAAGACATCAGCAGCTTCAGTGGCACAAGACACCAGCAGCTTCAGTGGCACAAGACACCAGCAGCTTCAGTGGCACAAGACACAGCAGCTTCAGTGGCACAAGACACCAGCAGCTTCAGTGACACAAGACACCAGCAGCTTCAGTGACACAAGACATCAGCAGCTTCAGTGACACAAGACACAGCAGCTTCAGTGACACAAGACATCAGCAGCTTCAGTGACACAAGACACAGCAGCTTCAGTGACACAAGACACAGCAGCTTCAGTGACACAAGACACAGCAGCTTCAGTGGCACAAGACACAGCAGCTTCAGTGACACAAGACACAGCAGCTTCAGTGACACAAGACACAGCAGCTTCAGTGGCACAAGACACAGCAGCTTCAGTGACACAAGACACAGCAGCTTCAGTGACACAAGACACAGCAGCTTCAGTGGCACAAGACACAGCAGCTTCAGTGACACAAGACACCAGCAGCTTCAGTGACACAAGACACAGCAGCTTCAGTGGCACAAGACACAGCAGCTTCAGTGACACAAGACACAGCAGCTTCAGTGACACAAGACACCAGCAGCTTCAGTGACACAAGACACAGCAGCTTCAGTGGCACAAGACACAGCAGCTTCAGTGACACAAGACACAGCAGCTTCAGTGGCACAAGACACAGCAGCTTCAGTGACACAAGACACAGCAGCTTCAGTGACACAAGACACAGCAGCTTCAGTGACACAAGACACCAGCAGCTTCAGTGACACAAGACACAGCAGCTTCAGTGGCACAAGACACAGCAGCTTCAGTGACACAAGACACAGCAGCTTCAGTGACACAAGACACCAGCAGCTTCAGTGACACAAGACACAGCAGCTTCAGTGGCACAAGACACAGCAGCTTCAGTGACACAAGACATCAGCAGCTTCAGTGACACAAGACACAGCAGCTTCAGTGACACAAGACATCAGCAGCTTCAGTGACACAAGACACCAGCAGCTTCAGTGACACAAGACACAGCAGCTTCAGTGGCACAAGACACAGCAGCTTCAGTGACACAAGACATCAGCAGCTTCAGTGACACAAGACACAGCAGCTTCAGTGACACAAGACATCAGCAGCTTCAGTGACACAAGACACAGCAGCTTCAGTGGCACAAGACACAGCAGCTTCAGTGACACAAGACACAGCAGCTTCAGTGACACAAGACACAGCAGCTTCAGTGACACAAGACACAGCAGCTTCAGTGGCACAAGACACCAGCAGCTTCAGTGACACAAGACACAGCAGCTTCAGTGACACAAGACACCAGCAGCTTCAGTGACACAAGACACAGCAGCTTCAGTGGCACAAGACACCAGCAGCTTCAGTGACACAGCAGCTTCAGTTGCACAAGACCCAGCAGCTTCAGTGACACAAGACATCAGCAGCTTCAGTGACACAAGACACAGCAGCTTCAGTGGCACAAGACACCAGCAGCTTCAGTGACACAAGACACAGCAGCTTCAGTGACACAAGACATCAGCAGCTTCAGTGGCACAAGACACAGCAGCTTCAGTGACACAAGACACCAGCAGCTTCAGTGGCACAAGACACCAGCAGCTTCAGTGACACAAGACACCAGCAGCTTCAGTGACACAAGACACCAGCAGCTTCAGTGACACAAGACACCAGCAGCTTCAGTGGCACAAGACACCAGCAGCTTCAGTGACACAAGACACCAGCAGCTTCAGTGACACAAGACACCAGCAGCTTCAGTGACACAAGACACCAGCAGCTTCAGTGACACAAGACACAGCAGCTTCAGTGACACAAGACATCAGCAGCTTCAGTGGCACAAGACATCAGCAGCTTCAGTGACACAAGACACAGCAGCTTCAGTGGCACAAGACACCAGCAGCTTCAGTGACACAAGACACAGCAGCTTCAGTGGCACAAGACATCAGCAGCTTCAGTGGCACAAGACACAGCAGCTTCAGTGACACAAGACACCAGCAGCTTCAGTGACACAAGACACCAGCAGCTTCAGTGACACAAGACACCAGCAGCTTCAGTGACACAAGACACCAGCAGCTTCAGTGACACAAGACACCAGCAGCTTCAGTGACACAAGACACCAGCAGCTTCAGTGACACAAGACACAGCAGCTTCAGTGGCACAAGACATCAGCAGCTTCAGTGACACAAGACATCAGCAGCTTCAGTGACACAAGACACAGCAGCTTCAGTGGCACAAGACACCAGCAGCTTCAGTGACACAAGACACAGCAGCTTCAGTGGCACAAGACATCAGCAGCTTCAGTGGCACAAGACACAGCAGCTTCAGTGACACAAGACACCAGCAGCTTCAGTGACACAAGACACCAGCAGCTTCAGTGACACAAGACACCAGCAGCTTCAGTGACACAAGACACCAGCAGCTTCAGTGACACAAGACATCAGCAGATTCAGTGGCACAAGACACAGCAGCTTCAGTGGCACAAGACACCAGCAGCTTCAGTGACACAAGACACCAGCAGCTTCAGTGGCACAAGACACAGCAGCTTCAGTGACACAAGACACCAGCAGCTTCAGTGACACAAGACACCAGCAGCTTCAGTGACACAAGACACAGCAGCTTCAGTGACACAAGACACCAGCAGCTTCAGTGACACAAGACACCAGCAGCTTCAGTGACACAAGACACCAGCAGCTTCAGTGGCACAAGACACCAGCAGCTTCAGTGACACAAGACACAGCAGCTTCAGTGGCACAAGACACCAGCAGCTTCAGTGACACAAGACACAGCAGCTTCAGTGGCACAAGACACCAGCAGCTTCAGTGGCACAAGACACAGCAGCTTCAGTGACACAAGACATCAGCAGCTTCAGTGACACAAGACACCAGCAGCTTCGGTGACACAAGACACAGCAGCTTCAGTGACACAAGACACCAGCAGCTTCAGTGACACAAGACACAGCAGCTTCAGTGACACAAGACACCAGCAGCTTCAGTGACACAAGACACAGCAGCTTCAGTGACACAAGACACCAGCAGCTTCAGTGACACAAGACACAGCAGCTTCAGTGACACAAGACACCAGCAGCTTCAGTGGCACAAGACACAGCAGCTTCAGTGACACAAGACATCAGCAGCTTCAGTGACACAAGACACCAGCAGCTTCAGTGGCACAAGACACAGCAGCTTCAGTGACACAAGACACCAGCAGCTTCAGTGACACAAGACACCAGCAGCTTCAGTGACACAAGACACCAGCAGCTTCAGTGGCACAAGACACAGCAGCTTCAGTGACACAAGACACCAGCAGCTTCAGTGACACAAGACATCAGCAGCTTCAGTGACACAAGACACCAGCAGCTTCAGTGACACAAGACACCAGCAGCTTCAGTGGCACAAGACACAGCAGCTTCAGTGACACAAGACACAGCAGCTTCAGTGACACAAGACATCAGCAGCTTCAGTGACACAAGACACCAGCAGCTTCAGTGACACAAGACACAGCAGCTTCAGTGGCACAAGACACCAGCAGCTTCAGTGACACAAGACACAGCAGCTTCAGTGGCACAAGACACCAGCAGCTTCAGTGACACAAGACACCAGCAGCTTCAGTGACACAAGACACCAGCAGCTTCAGTGACACAAGACACCAGCAGCTTCAGTGGCACAAGACACAGCAGCTTCAGTGACACAAGACACCAGCAGCTTCAGTGACACAAGACATCAGCAGCTTCAGTGACACAAGACACAGCAGCTTCAGTGACACAAGACACCAGCAGCTTCAGTGACACAAGACACCAGCAGCTTCAGTGACACAAGACACAGCAGTTTCAGTGACACAAGACACAGCAGCTTCAGTGACACAAGACACAGCAGCTTCAGTGACACAAGACACAGCAGCTTCAGTGGCACAAGACACCAGCAGCTTCAGTGACACAAGACACAGCAGCTTCAGTGACACAAGACACCAGCAGCTTCAGTGACACAAGACACCAGCAGCTTCAGTGGCACAAGACACCAGCAGCTTCAGTGACACAAGACACCAGCAGCTTCAGTGACACAAGACACCAGCAGCTTCAGTGACACAAGACACCAGCAGCTTCAGTGGCACAAGACACCAGCAGCTTCAGTGACACAAGACACAGCAGCTTCAGTGACACAAGACACCAGCAGCTTCAGTGGCACAAGACACCAGCAGCTTCAGTGACACAAGACATCAGCAGCTTCAGTGGCACAAGACACCAGCAGCTTCAGTGGCACAAGACATCAGCAGCTTCAGTGACACAAGACACAGCAGCTTCAGTGACACAAGACATCAGCAGCTTCAGTGGCACAAGACACAGCAGCTTCAGTGACACAAGACACCAGCAGCTTCAGTGGCACAAGACACCAGCAGCTTCAGTGACACAAGACACAGCAGCTTCAGTGACACAAGACACCAGCAGCTTCAGTGACACAAGACACCAGCAGCTTCAGTGGCACAAGACACCAGCAGCTTCAGTGACACAAGACACCAGCAGCTTCAGTGGCACAAGACATCAGCAGCTTCAGTGACACAAGACACCAGCAGCTTCAGTGACACAAGACATCAGCAGCTTCAGTGACACAAGACATCAGCAGCTTCAGTGACACAAGACACCAGCAGCTTCAGTGACACAAGACACCAGCAGCTTCAGTGACACAAGACATCAGCAGCTTCAGTGACACAAGACATCAGCAGCTTCAGTGACACAAGACACCAGCAGCTTCAGTGACACAAGACACCAGCAGCTTCAGTGACACAAGACACCAGCAGCTTCAGTGGCACAAGACACCAGCAGCTTCAGTGACACAAGACACCAGCAGCTTCAGTGACACAAGACACCAGCAGCTTCAGTGACACAAGACACCAGCAGCTTCAGTGACACAAGACACCAGCAGCTTCAGTGACACAAGACACCAGCAGCTTCAGTGACACAAGACACCAGCAGCTTCAGTGACACAAGACACAGCAGGTTCAGTGGCACAAGACACCAGCAGCTTCAGTGGCACAAGACACAGCAGCTTCAGTGGCACAAGACACCAGCAGCTTCAGTGGCACAAGACATCAGCAGCTTCAGTGGCACAAGACACCAGCAGCTTCAGTGGCACAAGACACCAGCAGCTTCAGTGGCACAAGACACAGCAGCTTCAGTGGCACAAGACACAGCAGCTTCAGTGGCACAAGACATCAGCAGCTTCAGTGGCACAAGACACCAGCAGCTTCAGTGGCACAAGACATCAGCAGCTTCAGTGGCACAAGACATCAGCAGCTTCAGTGGCACAAGACACAGCAGCTTCAGTGGCACAAGACATCAGCAGCTTCAGTGGCACAAGACACCAGCAGCTTCAGTGGCACAAGACACAGCAGCTTCAGTGGCACAAGACATCAGCAGCTTCAGTGGCACAAGACACAGCAGCTTCAGTGGCACAAGACACAGCAGCTTCAGTGACACAAGACACCAGCAGCTTCAGTGACACAAGACACCAGCAGCTTCAGTGACACAAGACACCAGCAGCTTCAGTGACACAAGACATCAGCAGCTTCAGTGGCACAAGACACAGCAGCTTCAGTGGCACAAGACACCAGCAGCTTCAGTGACACAAGACACAGCAGCTTCAGTGGCACAAGACACAGCAGCTTCAGTGACACAAGACACCAGCAGCTTCAGTGACACAAGACATCAGCAGCTTCAGTGACACAAGACATCAGCAGCTTCAGTGACACAAGACACAGCAGCTTCAGTGGCACAAGACACCAGCAGCTTCAGTGACACAAGACACCAGCAGCTTCAGTGGCACAAGACACCAGCAGCTTCAGTGACACAAGACACCAGCAGCTTCAGTGGCACAAGACACAGCAGCTTCAGTGGCACAAGACACCAGCAGCTTCAGTGACACAAGACACCAGCAGCTTCAGTGGCACAAGACACAGCAGCTTCAGTGACACAAGACACCAGCAGCTTCAGTGACACAAGACACCAGCAGCTTCAGTGACACAAGACACAGCAGCTTCAGTGACACAAGACACCAGCAGCTTCAGTGACACAAGACACCAGCAGCTTCAGTGACACAAGACACCAGCAGCTTCAGTGGCACAAGACACCAGCAGCTTCAGTGACACAAGACACAGCAGCTTCAGTGGCACAAGACACCAGCAGCTTCAGTGACACAAGACACCAGCAGCTTCAGTGACACAAGACACCAGCAGCTTCAGTGACACAAGACACAGCAGCTTCAGTGGCACAAGACACCAGCAGCTTCAGTGACACAAGACATCAGCAGCTTCAGTGACACAAGACACCAGCAGCTTCAGTGGCACAAGACACAGCAGCTTCAGTGACACAAGACACCAGCAGCTTCAGTGACACAAGACACCAGCAGCTTCAGTGACACAAGACACCAGCAGCTTCAGTGGCACAAGACACAGCAGCTTCAGTGACACAAGACACCAGCAGCTTCAGTGACACAAGACATCAGCAGCTTCAGTGACACAAGACACCAGCAGCTTCAGTGACACAAGACACCAGCAGCTTCAGTGGCACAAGACACAGCAGCTTCAGTGACACAAGACACAGCAGCTTCAGTGACACAAGACATCAGCAGCTTCAGTGACACAAGACACAGCAGCTTCAGTGACACAAGACACAGCAGCTTCAGTGACACAAGACACCAGCAGCTTCAGTGACACAAGACACAGCAGCTTCAGTGACACAAGACATCAGCAGCTTCAGTGGCACAAGACACAGCAGCTTCAGTGACACAAGACATCAGCAGCTTCAGTGACACAAGACATCAGCAGCTTCAGTGACACAAGACATCAGCAGCTTCAGTGACACAAGACACCAGCAGCTTCAGTGACACAAGACACAGCAGCTTCAGTGGCACAAGACACCAGCAGCTTCAGTGACACAAGACACAGCAGCTTCAGTGGCACAAGACACCAGCAGCTTCAGTGACACAAGACACCAGCAGCTTCAGTGACACAAGACACCAGCAGCTTCAGTGACACAAGACACCAGCAGCTTCAGTGGCACAAGACACAGCAGCTTCAGTGACACAAGACACCAGCAGCTTCAGTGACACAAGACATCAGCAGCTTCAGTGACACAAGACACAGCAGCTTCAGTGACACAAGACACCAGCAGCTTCAGTGACACAAGACACCAGCAGCTTCAGTGACACAAGACACAGCAGTTTCAGTGACACAAGACACAGCAGCTTCAGTGACACAAGACACAGCAGCTTCAGTGACACAAGACACAGCAGCTTCAGTGGCACAAGACACCAGCAGCTTCAGTGACACAAGACACAGCAGCTTCAGTGACACAAGACACCAGCAGCTTCAGTGACACAAGACACCAGCAGCTTCAGTGGCACAAGACACCAGCAGCTTCAGTGACACAAGACACCAGCAGCTTCAGTGACACAAGACACCAGCAGCTTCAGTGACACAAGACACCAGCAGCTTCAGTGGCACAAGACACCAGCAGCTTCAGTGACACAAGACACAGCAGCTTCAGTGACACAAGACACCAGCAGCTTCAGTGGCACAAGACACCAGCAGCTTCAGTGACACAAGACATCAGCAGCTTCAGTGGCACAAGACACCAGCAGCTTCAGTGGCACAAGACATCAGCAGCTTCAGTGACACAAGACACAGCAGCTTCAGTGACACAAGACATCAGCAGCTTCAGTGGCACAAGACACAGCAGCTTCAGTGACACAAGACACCAGCAGCTTCAGTGGCACAAGACACCAGCAGCTTCAGTGACACAAGACACAGCAGCTTCAGTGACACAAGACATCAGCAGCTTCAGTGACACAAGACACCAGCAGCTTCAGTGACACAAGACACCAGCAGCTTCAGTGACACAAGACACCAGCAGCTTCAGTGACACAAGACACCAGCAGCTTCAGTGACACAAGACACCAGCAGCTTCAGTGACACAAGACACCAGCAGCTTCAGTGACACAAGACACCAGCAGCTTCAGTGACACAAGACACCAGCAGCTTCAGTGACACAAGACATCAGCAGTTTCAGTGACACAAGACACAGCAGCTTCAGTGGCACAAGACATCAGCAGCTTCAGTGACACAAGACACCAGCAGCTTCAGTGACACAAGACACCAGCAGCTTCAGTGACACAAGACATCAGCAGCTTCAGTGACAAAAGACACCAGCAGCTTCAGTGACACAAGACACAGCAGCTTCAGTGACACAAGACACCAGCAGCTTCAGTGACACAAGACACCAGCAGCTTCAGTGACACAAGACACCAGCAGCTTCAGTGACACAAGACACCAGCAGCTTCAGTGACACAAGACACCAGCAGCTTCAGTGACACAAGACACCAGCAGCTTCAGTGACACAAGACACCAGCAGCTTCAGTGACACAAGACACCAGCAGCTTCAGTGACACAAGACATCAGCAGCTTCAGTGGCACAAGACACAGCAGCTTCAGTGACACAAGACACCAGCAGCTTCAGTGACACAAGACACCAGCAGCTTCAGTGACACAAGACACCAGCAGCTTCAGTGACACAAGACACCAGCAGCTTCAGTGACACAAGACACCAGCAGCTTCAGTGACACAAGACACAGCAGCTTCAGTGACACAAGACACCAGCAGCTTCAGTGACACAAGACACCAGCAGCTTCAGTGACACAAGACATCAGCAGCTTCAGTGGCACAAGACACCAGCAGCTTCAGTCAGCAGCTTCAGTGGCACAAGACACCAGCAGCTTCAGTGACACAAGCAGCAGCTTCAGTGGCACAAGACACAGCAGCTTCAGTGGCACAAGACACAGCAGCTTCAGTGCTTCACACAAGACACCAGCAGCTTCAGTGACACAAGACAGCTTCAGTGACACAAGACACAGCAGCTTCAGTGACACAAGACATCAGCAGCTTCAGTGACACAAGCAGCAGCTTCAGTGACACAAGACCAGCAGCTTCAGTGGCACAAGACACAGCAGCTTCAGTGACACAGCAGCTTCAGTGACACAAGACATCAGCAGCTTCAGTGACACAAGACACCAGCAGCTTCAGTGGCACAAGACATCAGCAGCTTCAGTGGCACAAGACACCAGCAGCTTCAGTGACACAAGACACAGCAGCTTCAGTGACACAAGACATCAGCAGCTTCAGTGACACAAGACACCAGCAGCTTCAGTGACACAAGACATCAGCAGCTTCAGTGACACAAGACATCAGCAGCTTCAGTGACACAAGACACCAGCAGCTTCAGTGACACAAGACATCAGCAGCTTCAGTGGCACAAGACACAGCAGCTTCAGTGACACAAGACATCAGCAGCTTCAGTGGCACAAGACACCAGCAGCTTCAGTGGCACAAGACACCAGCAGCTTCAGTGACACAAGACATCAGCAGCTTCAGTGGAACAAGACACAGCAGCTTCAGTGACACAAGACACAGCAGCATCAGTGACACAAGACACCAGCAGCTTCAGTGGCACAAGACATCAGCAGCTTCAGTGGCACAAGACATCAGCAGCTTCAGTGACACAAGACATCAGCAGCTTCAGTGACACAAGACACAGCAGCTTCAGTGACACAAGACATCAGCAGCTTCAGTGACACAAGACACCAGCAGCTTCAGTGACACAAGACATCAGCAGCTTCAGTGACACAAGACACCAACAGCTTCAGTGACACAAGACATCAGCAGCTTCAGTGGCACAAGACACAGCAGCTTCAGTGACACAAGACATCAGCAGCTTCAGTGACACAAGACATCAGCAGCTTCAGTGGCACAAGACACCAGCAGCTTCAGTGGCACAAGACACCAGCAGCTTCAGTGACACAAGACACCAGCAGCTTCAGTGACACAAGACACAGCAGCTTCAGTGACACAAGACACCAGCAGCTTCAGTGGCACAAGACACCAGCAGCTTCAGTGGCACAAGACACCAGCAGCTTCAGTGACACAAGACACCAGCAGCTTCAGTGACACAAGACACCAGCAGCTTCAGTGGCACAAGACACCAGCAGCTTCAGTGGCACAAGACACAGCAGCTTCAGTGACACAAGACACCAGCAGTTTCAGTGGCACAAGACACCAGCAGCTTCAGTGGCACAAGACATCAGCAGCTTCAGTGACACAAGACACCAGCAGCTTCAGTGGCACAAGACACCAGCAGCTTCAGTGACACAAGACATCAGCAGCTTCAGTGGCACAAGACACAGCAGCTTCAGTGACACAAGACATCAGCAGCTTCAGTGGCACAAGACACCAGCAGCTTCAGTGACACAAGACACCAGCAGCTTCAGTGACACAAGACACCAGCAGCTTCAGTGACACAAGACACAGCAGCTTCAGTGACACAAGACACCAGCAGCTTCAGTGACACAAGACACCAGCAGCTTCAGTGACACAAGCACAAGTGACACCAGCAGCTTCAGTGACACAAGACATCAGCAGCTTCAGTGACACAAGACACAGCAGCTTCAGTGACACAAGACACCAGCAGCTTCAGTGACACAAGACATCAGCAGCTTCAGTGACACAAGACATCAGCAGCTTCAGTGACACAAGACACAGCAGCTTCAGTGACACAAGACATCAGCAGCTTCAGTGACACAAGACATCAGCAGCTTCAGTGACACAAGACATCAGCAGCTTCAGTGACACAAGACATCAGCAGCTTCAGTGACACAAGACACCAGCAGCTTCAGTGACACAAGACACCAGCAGCTTCAGTGACACAAGACATCAGCAGCTTCAGTGACACAAGACATCAGCAGCTTCAGTGACACAAGACACCAGCAGCTTCAGTGACACAAGACACCAGCAGCTTCAGTGACACAAGACATCAGCAGCTTCAGTGACACAAGACATCAGCAGCTTCAGTGACACAAGACATCAGCAGCTTCAGTGACACAAGACATCAGCAGCTTCAGTGACACAAGACATCAGCAGCTTCAGTGGCACAAGACATCAGCAGCTTCAGTGGCACAAGACACAGCAGCTTCAGTGACACAAGACATCAGCAGCTTCAGTGACACAAGACATCAGCAGCTTCAGTGGCACAAGACATCAGCAGCTTCAGTGACACAAGACATCAGCAGCTTCAGTGGCACAAGACATCAGCAGCTTCAGTGGCACAAGACACAGCAGCTTCAGTGGCACAAGACACCAGCAGCTTCAGTGACACAAGACACAGCAGCTTCAGTGACACAAGACATCAGCAGCTTCAGTGGCACAAGACATCAGCAGCTTCAGTGACACAAGACACAGCAGCTTCAGTGGCACAAGACACAGCAGCTTCAGTGGCACAAGACACCAGCAGCTTCAGTGACACAAGACACAGCAGCTTCAGTGGCACAAGACACCAGCAGCTTCAGTGGCACAAGACATCAGCAGCTTCAGTGGCACAAGACATCAGCAGCTTCAGTGGCACAAGACACCAGCTTCAGTGACACACAAGACACACACAAGACACAGCAGCTTCAGTGACACAAGACATCAGCAGCTTCAGTGACACAAGACACAGCAGCTTCAGTGACACAAGACATCAGCAGCTTCAGTGACACAAGACATCAGCAGCTTCAGTGGCACAAGACACCAGCAGCTTCAGTGACACAAGACACCAGCAGCTTCAGTGACACAAGACACAGCAGCTTCAGTGGCACAAGACACAGCAGCTTCAGTGACACAAGACACCAGCAGCTTCAGTGACACAAGACACCAGCAGCTTCAGTGACACAAGACATCAGCAGCTTCAGTGACACAAGACATCAGCAGCTTCAGTGACACATGACATCAGCAGCTTCAGTGACACATGACATCAGCAGCTTCAGTGACACAAGACACCATCAGCTTCAGTGACACATGACATCAGCAGCTTCAGTGACACATGACACCAGCAGCTTCAGTGACACAAGACACCAGCAGCTTCAGTGACACATGACATCAGCAGCTTCAGTGACACAAGACACCAGCAGCTTCAGTGACACATGACATCAGCAGCTTCAGTGACACATGACACCAGCAGCTTCAGTGACACATGACATCAGCAGCTTCAGTGACACATGACATCAGCAGCTTCAGTGACACAAGACACCAGCAGCTTCAGTGACACATGACACCAGCAGCTTCAGTGACACATGACATCAGCAGCTTCAGTGACACATGACATCAGCAGCTTCAGTGACACATGACATCAGCAGCTTCAGTGACACATGACATCAGCAGCTTCAGTGACACATGACATCAGCAGCTTCAGTGACACATGACACCAGCAGCTTCAGTGACACATGACACCAGCAGCTTCAGTGACACATGACACCAGCAGCTTCAGTGACACATGACACCAGCAGCTTCAGTGACACATGACACCAGCAGCTTCAGTGACACATGACATCAGCAGCTTCAGTGACACAAGATACCAGCAGCTTCAGTGACACATGACATCAGCAGCTTCAGTGACACAAGACACCAGCAGCTTCAGTGACACATGACATCAGCAGCTTCAGTGACACATGACATCAGCAGCTTCAGTGACACAAGACATCAGCAGCTTCAGTGACACAAGACATCAGCAGCTTCAGTGACACAAGACATCAGCAGCTTCAGTGACACAAGACACAGCAGCTTCAGTGGCACAAGACATCAGCAGCTTCAGTTGCACAAGACACCAACAGCTTCAGTGACACAAGACATCAGCAGCTTCAGTGACACAAGACACAGCAGCTTCAGTGACACAAGACATCAGCAGCTTCAGTGACACAAGACACAGCAGCTTCAGTGACACAAGACATCAGCAGCTTCAGTGACACAAGACACAGCAGCTTCAGTGACACAAGACATCAGCAGCTTCAGTGACACAAGACACAGCAGCTTCAGTGACACAAGACACAGCAGCTTCAGTGACACAAGACATCAGCAGCTTCAGTGACACAAGACATCAGCAGCTTCAGTGACACAAGACACAGCAGCTTCAGTGACACAAGACACAGCAGCTTCAGTGACACAAGACATCAGCAGCTTCAGTGACACAAGACACCAGCAGCTTCAGTGACACAAGACACCAGCAGCTTCAGTGACACAAGACATCAGCAGCTTCAGTGACACAAGACACCAGCAGCTTCAGTGACACAAGACATCAGCAGCTTCAGTGGCACAAGACACCAGCAGCTTCAGTGACACATGACATCAGCAGCTTCAGTGACACATGACACCAGCAGCTTCAGTGACACAAGACACCATCAGCTTCAGTGACACATGACATCAGCAGCTTCAGTGACACAAGACACCATCAGCTTCAGTGACACATGACACCAGCAGCTTCAGTGACACATGACACCAGCAGCTTCAGTGACACATGACACCAGCAGCTTCAGTGACACAAGACACCAGCAGCTTCAGTGACACAAGACACCAGCAGCTTCAGTGACACATGACACCAGCAGCTTCAGTGACACATGACACCAGCAGCTTCAGTGACACATGACACCAGCAGCTTCAGTGACACATGACACCAGCAGCTTCAGTGACACATGACACCAGCAGCTTCAGTGACACATGACACCAGCAGCTTCAGTGACACATGACACCAGCAGCTTCAGTGACACATGACACCAGCAGCTTCAGTGACACATGACACCAGCAGCTTCAGTGACACATGACACCAGCAGCTTCAGTGACACATGACACCAGCAGCTTCAGTGACACATGACACCAGCAGCTTCAGTGACACATGACACCAGCAGCTTCAGTGGCTCTACATGACACAGCCATCACACAGCCATTCATGACACAATACACACTACATAAGACAAGACCACCACAGCCATGCCAAGACATCAGCAAAACTTCTAGTACAGACACCATCACTGTGACATCACAAAACAACACAGCTCATCAGTGACATGGACGACATCACACTCATCACACAGACAACAACCCGCTCGACATGAACGACATCACAGACTCATGCACACAACATCAACAACTCCACAAGACACCAGCAGCCATCACAGACATCACAGCTTCAAATGACACATCCAGCACTACGTGAAGACTGAAAGACCCTCACAGACTTCAGTGGCCACAGACATACACCAGCAGATTCATACTCATGAGACATCACAGCTCATCACAAGACACAGCACTCAATGACATCATAACATCAGCAGCCAAGTTGGCACCCAGAACATCAGCAGCATGTTGGATGATATCATCCAGTGGGTTTCAGTGAAATAATTGGCACGTTCTCTAATCTGAAGTACTTTGGAGTGATGACGCAACCTTCACCGCCACCTGGAACTGTAGGGGACACGTGTACCGGCCCAGAGGTAGTGACCCGCCAGACCCCCGCTTCACCTGTGGGACCACCAAACACCCAGACTCACCCATGGTCCGGGGTGTTTCAGGGTGTTGGTGAACTCATTGTGCTTCCCTCCTTCAGAGTGTAGGCACTGTACTTCTTACCTCCAGGACTCAAATCCGGCTAACTGGTTTCCTGAATTCTTTAACTAAATATTATCCTGCTCACATTCCAATAACTGAAGTCCCAAAAACCCTTTTCTTCGCCTCCACTCATTCCTATCTAACACCCGCACACACCTGCTGTATGTCTACGATTTATGCAACCTGACCTGTCCTAACCTAATCTAATTTATAATTAAGGCAATACTATTATTGTTCTAATTGTTTGACGTTAAGAATTGTGTAGGAAAACGAAAGATGCAAAACTGAGGACAGATTACCTGATGGTGAAATAAGCTGCATAATTTCCTAGGCGAGTCTTTGATGTCCTTTCACTAAGTTCTTAGACAAGATAAACTCTCTTGCTTGAAAATCTATCTATTGTATTTTGAATGTAAAAGAAAATGATGACAGCTTTCAGCGAGTTCCAGTCCAACAGCCAACATACAGTCCAACATCCCGGCTGGAATCTCAGATCGTACCTCAGTTTATTACGAAGCCCAGTCGTATCTACGGTATGCTACCACCGTCCCCAGGATGCTACTTGCTACACTCTGCCAACATCCAGTTACCTATTAACTGCTAGATGAGCACACAGGGGCCAGCAAGTGCAAAGCGACTTTCCGATACGTCTCGTCCTCTATCGTATCTACTCTTAAGCGTCGAAATTATTGTCAGGCATATGAAGTCGAGTTTTATGTGCAATCTGCATTTTATGCAACTTGTATATTCCTTCTCACCTTGTCTTTTCATTTCCTTTCCTCTCCTTTCTTCCCCTATTCCTACTATTACTCCTCTATCGCATTCTATGTTCACCTCCACAACTCTCACTCTTCTATCTCTGTTATCTGACGTCTTCTTCTCACCCTCTCCACCACATCTCACCTTCTCCCTGACTCAAGGCGTGACGCAGGTAAGGCTGAACACAATAGCCCTGCGTCATTTAACAAGTCTCCCTGGCCACCAACATGCCACTTCCAGCCTGGATAATGTTTGTAGATCTGACGGTGGGGGTGTGGTTGGGAGTAGGATGGTAGGAGTGGTGATTGTGGTGAAGGTGGAGGTGGTTGGTTGTGGGGGTGGTGGGTGATAGTGGTAGGAAGGTTCTAGGTGGTGCCTGAGCTGGGTCACCTTGGGGAGGGGTGTCAAGCAGACATCCTTTGGGAAGCGTTGGTGAAGGGTTGCTGAATTCCCGGGCTCGTCCTGGAATAGTGCTTGTTAATGTTATTGGTTGTGGTTCACCAGGGATAGTGTCCGGGAAGTGCTGGTGTTGACAGGGTTTTGAGAACTTCAGTACAGTTTTACACTGGAGCGAAGACATCATCAGTGTATTGTTGCCAACAGTCAATTGATACTCAGCATTGTAAACACAATCATCTGCTGCGATCAGCTGTGTCTCAGCCTTGTGGCAAACAATACCCAGCTGTGTCTCAGCCATATGGCAAACAATACACAGCTGTGTCTCAGCCATGTGGCAAACAATACCCAGCTGTGTCTCAGCCCCGTGGCAAACAATACCCAGCTGCGTCTCAGCCATGTGACAAACAATACCCAGCTCTGTCTCAGCCATGTGGCAAACAATACCTAGTTGTGTCTCAGCCATGTGATAAACAATATCCAGCTCTGTCTTAGCCATAAGGCAAATAATACCCAGCTGTGTCTCACCCATATGACAAACAATACCCA
>NC_091310.1:46095357-46135357 GCF_038502225.1 Cherax quadricarinatus | reverse complement strand
AAACTCTTTACAGCATTTAGTAACTTACCACCTATTCCATATACTTGCAAGATCTGCCATATTGCTCCTCTATCCACTCTGTCATATGCCTTTTCTAAATCCATAAATGCAATAAAAACTTCCCTACCTTTATCTAAATACTGTTCCATATATATATATATATATATATATATATATATATATATATATATATATATATATATATATACAAAACAACCACTGTGAAAGAATAGAGAAATTCCAAGCGCTTTCGTGACTACTCACATTATCAAGGAACTATGAAAGTAAAGCATCCAAGGAAGGTATATAAGGGGTCTGGCCAACACCTCACTATCAGATCCCACAACAGTTAAACACCTGATGCGTGCCGGCCCAACTGGACAGATCCTTCGCACAACCCACCAACAAACTATTCTACCCAAGAAAATTTTTAAAATTATTATTTGTCCAGTGTATTATTAAATTCTTCCCAAATTCTATTAATTATAAATGGATCTAATTTATATAAACCAAAGGAAATATTCATATTATTGTCAAAACTACTTTTTATGAAACAAGATTCAATTATATTCCTGTCGACCATGGACTTGCCTGATACTACTTTCTCAACTTTTTGAAAATCAATTGGATGGTTAAAATCTCTTACATGAATAAATAGAACATTGGAATCTTGTCCAGTTCTAATGCTATATTTATGTTGTTTTAATCTTAGTTCGATATTTTTACCAGTTTGACCGTAATAAACTTAATCGCAAATTTTACAAGGAATCTTATAGACACATCCATTGGTATTTTGGGGGGAATTCTTTATCAAAAGTTTTTTTTTTACTGTATCAAGATTTTTGAATACAACTTTAATATTAAAAGTCTTAAGAAGAGAAGGCATATCAACCAAGTTTTCATGGTAAGGGAGAACCAACATATTTTTAGTTGAATAAGGCTGGTTGCCTCTTTTTGGATTGTAAAAAGTATTTCTAGCAACTTTAAAAGATTTATCAATTACATTTCTTGGGTATTTTAAATCATTACCTATTTCATAAATTTTGGATATTTCCTCATCTATGAACTCAGGACTACAAATTCGTAAAGCTCTCAAAAACAGTGATGAGAAAACAGACAGTTTGACTCTATCTTGATGCGAAGAATAATAGTGGACATAAGAACAGTTATTTGTAGGTTTTCTGTAAATTTTAAATTTGAATTCATTATTACCCTTAATAGGTAATGATTTAAAATACCCAAGAAATGTAATTGATAAATCTTTTAAAGTTGCTAGAAATACTTTTTACAATCCAAAAAGGGACAACCAGCCTTATTCAACTAAAAATATGTTGGTTCTCCCTTACCATGAAAACTTGGTTGATATGCCTTCTCTTCTTAAGACTTTTAATATTAAAGTTGTATTCAAAAATCTTGATACAGTAAAAAAACTTTTGATAAAGAATTCCCCCCAAAATGCTGATGGATGTGTCTATAAGATTCCTTGTAAAATTTGCGATAAAGTTTATTATGGTCAAACTGGTAAAAATCTCGAACTAAGATTAAAACAACATAAATATAGCATTAGAACTGGACAAGATTCCAATGCTCTATTTATTCATGTAAGAGATTTTAACCATCAAATTGATTTTCAAAAAGTTGAGAAAGTAGTATTAAGGAAGTCCATGGTCGACAGGAATATAATTGAATCTTGTTTCATAAAAAGCAGTTTTGACAATAATATGAATATTTCCTTTGGTTTATATAAATTAGATTCATTTATAATTAATAGAATTTGGGAAGAATTTAATAATACACTGGACAAACAATGATTTTTAAAATTTTCTTGGGTAGAATAGTTTGTTGGTGGGTTGTGCGAAGGACCTGTCCAGTTGGGCCGGCGCGCGTCAGGTTTTTAACTGTTGTGGGATCTGATAGTGAGGTGTTGGCCAGACCCCTTATATACCTTCCTTGGATGCTTTACTTTCATAGTTCCTTGATAATGTGAGTAGTCACGAAAGCGCTTGGAATTTCTCTTTTCTGTCACAGTGGTTGTTTTGCATATTCTGAAATCACCTGTTTACTGTGATCTTATTGCATATATATATATATATATATATATATATATATATATATATATATATATATATATATATATATATATATATATATATATATATATATATATATATATGTGTATATATATATTATTAATTTTTACATTAACATAAATGAAAAAAATATATCTTAATACATATAATAAAATTTTTAGAAAGGACTTAATTTTAAATGAGTTCTTGCTAATTGATCAGTTTTAACTATTCGGCACGACACATATTAATCAACAAATACACTGAAACACCTCACGTTAACAAGAACACCTGCGCAGCAGGAGTCCACAATATACTATGTGGTCCTTGTAATCATTTTTGTGTAGGCAAGAGAGCAAAGGATTGAGGATTTAAAGAGCATAAATACGTACGCAGAATGGATAATATACGCAAAAGTATGCGTAACACACTGCAGCACGCATTCACGCATCATGCGCTGCAAACAATTTTACATCTAAAATTAAAATACTTTTTAGAGGAAAAATCCCAATTTTTTAGAGATGTTAATGTAATTTTAATATATTTTTTTTATATATAAGAAGGGAAATCGTATCATACATGGAGTACTTCTTATATATGACGAAAATCAAAATAAAATGCAAATATCTTGAGGCTGCCACCATCCACCTCAGGATATTTAACACAAGATTCTACGACCTGGCCCCTCGCCCTCACCTAAAATGACACCTGACCTGACCAGTAGGCAACTAACCAGTCTGGCGGCACCTGACCTCCTGACCTTCTCATAAGCTATATATATATACCATTGTTCTTACGTATTCTATATGCATGATAAAATCCCCAGTGGTGAAGAAGTATTTTCTCTGCTGAATGTTTTTTACGACTGACATCTTTAGTCCTTCCCTCAGATACAACCGGCAACATTCAACGAACTCAGGGGTGTCTAATTATTACCTGGAAAAAGGACAGCAGGTGTTAGGAGACTTGCCTACATATCTTGCTACTCTGGCAGACTTAGTCGTGAGCACCAACACACGTCTCCATCTATGGCCGGAAAAAAAACGCAAAATGCAAACACTGGGACATTTTACTGGCAACGCTGTAGTCCTGGGACCTCGCTCATGCCATTTGTATTGCCTGACCATTTTTTTTACAACTGTGTCGGTATCACATGTTTACTAGTTTCTTCAGTTATCCTGGATTATAAACCTCCGTGGTTAATTATTCCACAGAAAGTTTTCTTCTTCACTGCTGGGCTGAGGGAGATAATGTGAAGTACACGAGGGTACTGAGGTAGGAGTCGTCCAGCCCACGACAGCTGGCTGGTGTGGGCAGCAGTCGTCCAGCCCACGACAGCTGGCTGGTGTGGGCAGGAGTCGTCCAGCCCACGACAGCTGGCTGGTGTGGGCAGGAGTCGTCCAGCCCACGACAGCTGGCTGGTGTGGGCAGGAGTCGTCCAGCCCAACGGCAGCTGGCTGGTGTGGGCAGGAGTCGTCCAGCCCAACGGCAGCTGGCTGGTGTGGGCAGGAGTCGTCCAGCCCACGACAGCTGGCTGGTGTGGGCAGGAGTCGTCCAGCCCAACGGCAGCTGGCTGGTGTGGGCAGGAGTCGTCCAGCCCAACGGCAGCTGGCTGGTGTGGGTAGGAGTCGTCCAGCCCACGACAGCTGGCTGGTGTGGGCAGGAGTCGTCCAGCCCACGACAGCTGGCTGGTGTGGGCAGGAGTCGTCCAGCCCAACGGCAGCTGGCTGGTGTGGGCAGGAGTCGTCCAGCCCAACGGCAGCTGGCTGGTGTGGGCAGGAGTCGTCCAGCCCAACGGCAGCTGGCTGGTGTGGGCAGGAGTCGTCCAGCCCAACGCCAGCTGGCTGGTGTGGGCAGGAGTCGTCCAGCCCAACGCCAGCTGGCTGGTGTGGGTAGGAGTCGTCCAGCCCACGACAGCTGGCTGGTGTGGGCAGGAGTCGTCCAGCCCAACGGCAGCTGGCTGGTGTGGGCAGGAGTCGTCCAGCCCAACGGCAGCTGGCTGGTGTGGGCAGGAGTCGTCCAGCCCAACGGCAGCTGGCTGGTGTGGGCAGGAGTCGTCCAGCCCAACGGCAGCTGGCTGGTGTGGGCAGGAGTCGTCCAGCCCACGACAGCTGGCTGGTGTGGGCAGGAGTCGTCCAGCCCACGACAGCTGGCTGGTGTGGGCAGGAGTCGTCCAGCCCAACGGCAGCTGGCTGGTGTGGGCAGGAGTCGTCCAGCCCACGGCAGCTGGCTGGTGTGGGCAGGAGTCGTCCAGCCCACGGCAGCTGGCTGGTGTGGGCAGGAGTCGTCCAGCCCACGGCAGCTGGCTGGTGTGGGCAGGAGTCGTCCAGCCCACGGCAGCTGGCTGGTGTGGGCAGGAGTCGTCCAGCCCACGGCAGCTGGCTGGTGTGGGCAGGAGTCGTCCAGCCCACGGCAGCTGGCTGGTGTGGGCAGGAGTCGTCCAGCCCACGGCAGCTGGCTGGTGTGGGCAGGAGTCGTCCATCCCAACGGCAGCTGGCTGGTGTGGGCAGGAGTCGTCCAGCCCAACGGCAGCTGGCTGGTGTGGGCAGGAGTCGTCCATCCCAACGGCAGCTGGCTGGTGTGGGCAGGAGTCGTCCATCCCAACGACAGCTGGCTGGTGTGGGCAGCAGTCGTCCAGCCCACGGCAGCTGGCTGGTGTGGGCAGCAGTCGTCCAGCCCAACGGCAGCTGGCTGGTGTGGGCAGGAGTCGTCCAGCCCAACGCCAGCTGGCTGGTGTGGGCAGGAGTCGTCCAGCCCAACGCCAGCTGGCTGGTGTGGGCAGGAGTCGTCCAGCCCAACGGCAGCTGGCTGGTGTGGGCAGGAGTCGTCCAGCCCAACGGCAGCTGGCTGGTGTGGGCAGGAGTCGTCCAGCCCACGACAGCTGGCTGGTGTGGGCAGGAGTCGTCCAGCCCAACGGCAGCTGGCTGGTGTGGGCAGGAGTCGTCCAGCCCAACGGCAGCTGGCAGCTGGCTGGTGTGGGCAGGAGTCGTCCAGCCCAACGCCAGCTGGCTGGTGTGGGCAGGAGTCGTCCAGCCCAACGGCAGCTGGCTGGTGTGGGCAGGAGTCGTCCAGCCCAACGGCAGCTGGCTGGTGTGGGCAGGAGTCGTCCAGCCCAACGGCAGCTGGCTGGTGTGGGCAGGAGTCGTCCAGCCCAACGCCAGCTGGCTGGTGTGGGCAGGAGTCGTCCAGCCCAACGGCAGCTGGCTGGTGTGGGCAGGAGTCGTCCAGCCCAACGCCAGCTGGCTGGTGTGGGCAGGAGTCGTCCAGCCCAACGCCAGCTGGCTGGTGTAGGCAGGAGTCGTCCAGCCCAACGCCAGCTGGCTGGTGTAGGCAGGAGTCGTCCAGCCCAACGCCAGCTGGCTGGTGTAGGCAGGAGTCGTCCAACCCAACGCCAGCTGGCTGATGTAGGCAGGAGTCGTCCAGCCCAACGCCAGCTGGCTGGTGTGCCCCTCCACCCCAACACTTCCCAGTATTTTCTTATTTCTGGAACTCTTCCAGGATGTAATTACCGTAACTAATATACAGCTTACGAGTCACCAGGGGTACGGATAATAACAAGCGCCAGTGCGGCAGCACTCTCTTCTAACAATGATCGCTAAGTCTCAAAATTTTTTTAACTAGATATTGAAAATATAATATTTCAACATGAGTTTCTTCAGATTTAACTTCGCTGTTAAATATTTTTCACTCCAGCAAGACTGTCCATTCATCTTTACTTCTAATACATTTTTAATAATCATTATTTCTGTGATAATAACTTTCCAGTAAAGGAAGCCTGTTCAAGGACCGGGCAGTTGGTGCGATGATATAACAGATACAGATATAACTGAGATAGATAAAACCGACAAAACAGATATAAATATAACATATATAGATATAACACAGAGATATAACAGACAGGCTTTGAGGAACAGTGCTCTTCAGTGTAAATGCCTTCGACTTCATAGTTTACTGCTACAACCTTTTGGGTTCAATTTGTTAAAAAGTTAAATATCCATCTGCCCACTTTTCCATTTAATCCTTTTGTAAGCATTTTGTGCACTAACACACCATGGCCACACTTGGCAAACGCTTTTGCAAAATAAGTGCACATTAAATCAGTATTTAGCCTGTGTATTCAGGACCACATCGTAATATTCTAGCAGTTGTGAAAGGCTGGAGCAACTTGCTCTAAACCCACACTGGCATGGATTGTGCAACTGTTGTGATTTCATGTGATTGGCAGTCTTGCTTCTTAGGATCCATTTAAAGATTTTGATAATGTATAAAGGTAGCGCTGTTGGTCTCAAGATTTCTTTTGCAATTGATTTAGTGCTACATTTGTGAAGTGGGGCAATATCGGTGTTTTTTAATATCTGTGGGATGACATCTGTGTCCAGGTTCCTCTTCCATGACATACTAAATGCCCGAGATATTTACTGCAGTTTCTGACGAACGTGTAATTCCCAGAGTCTGGGTCTGGAGCAGAATGCATGGGCATGCTGTCAATGACTTCTTCAGAGTCACCTACAGTAACGGCTACATCAAAAATTTTGGAGATTTCCGTAGTAATTTGAGTCTCCTTCACGAAAAACTATTTTGGGTCTTTCATATGTATACTGATGAAAGGTTCACTAAACACAGTCGTATTCTGACTTCAACATTTCACTCATTTCGTTATTTTCATCAGTGTATGCTCTAACTTTATTATACAAAGGCATTATACTGGAGGTGATTTTCGTCTTAAATTTTGCTTATGAGAAGTATTTGGGATTTTTAAAAATTTTATTTATGGCTTTTTGCTCCCTCTGTCTCTTCTGGACTGTGTGATGCAATCAGTTTATGTAGTGTTCTCATTTTCTCTAACTACAGTTTCCTATCATGCTTCAGAGAGTCTGCTGACTTAGAGAAGATCTGTTATCCGTCGTCTTCACCTGCAAAGGGAGTGCCTCTCTCTCTCTCTCTCCCTGTCTTTCTGTGTCTGTCTCTGTCTGTCTGTCTGTCTCTCTCTCTCTCTCTCTTGCCGTAGAGGTATGTATCTGAATCGTACTTCAAGCATCAATGAGCTCATCCTCCCGTGGAACTGGTTTAGATTTGCGGAGGTCATGTCATCATCCCAGCGTATCTCATTAAGTTTGCGATTTATTTTGTTCCAGATGATGTTCTTGTTGAAAATGAATTTGCTGAATTCGCCCTTATGACTGATCGTGTTTCTCTGTCCCAGCCCACTGTGCATGCAGATCGCTACCTCGATTATGTTGTGATCTGAGATTGCAGTCTTTGACACCATTATGTCCTGGATCAAGTTCTCATTGTTTGTAAATATAAGGTCTAGGGTGTTTCCCAGTCTAGTCGGTTCTGCAATCTGCTGGCTTGAGGCGAATTTATTGCAGAGGTTTAATAATTCTGTTGTGTTGAACTGCTCCTCCTAGCCAGCACCAGCATCTCCCTCCTTCCCTCTCTGTATTTACAGTCCTTGCTACATTCTTCCATTTAACATTTCTCAAGCAGCAAGATATTTGAGGAAGGGTTCAATGCATTTTCAAGGCAATGTTCGATCTCTAGTAACTGGTCTTGGAGCTGCTGGGATGTTGTATCCGGTGGTTTATAAAGCAACACAACAACTAGGTTCTGGTTCTCGATTCTGACTGCCAGAATTTCACCTACATCATTTATGGTGTTGAGTTACTCGGCCCGTGAGCGACTCTAACATACAGGCCAACGCCTTCCTGTTGCCTGCTTTTACAGTCGCTTCTAAACAGGATGTATCTTCGAACCCATATTTCATCATCAAAATAGTCCTTTATGTTAGTGTCCGTGAAAGCTGCATGTGACTCCACGAGAAGACCACTGATGTAAGCATTTAATTTGTTTCTTCGGCATGAGACCTTGTAAGTTTGCAGATACGATAGATGATACATTATTAGTTGTTGTGCTGGGGAGCTTGTTGGCTAGACTTAGCTTCGCTGGTTCCTAATTGGTGATACATTCTTAACATTTCTTGCCATCTTGTTCCGTTGGCTAGCACTAAAAACTCCCTACTGGTTGCATGATTATAGTTTACATATTCAGAGTGACATTCATCAGAGTTTATACATCTCGTACCTTTCTTGTGGTGGTCCACTTTAAATCACATAACACTGTTCGTCATTTGCTGAACTACGGCTTATTTTGGGATGAAGGAGCTTGCAGGAGGTGGAGCGACATGTGTCTTTAAATATGGTTACCCACATCAGGTCAATTTCAAGGTAGAGAAAAACACGTATTACAAGCTTCACTTAATTGAGGAATGTGCATCAGCTGGGAACACGTCCGTCCTAGTGAAAATATTGTTGTTAGATGTGGACAGTGTGTGTCATACTGTGTGTTATTAAGAGGATGAGCTGGTGTGTCTGTATGCTTCATTCTTGTGTAACGATGCAGGCACACACACACACACAAACCATATGGCTAAAAGTCTTGTATGCACACTGTACCCACTGTTTGCACATCAGAAGGTCCTGTTTGGATGATTGCTCCCACATCAACAACCATCTCCAGTAGTACACACTGTGTGCCTCATCAACGTAGCCTCATTCTACACTGGTCGTTTTTCATGCATTACCAAGCCTTAATTTCTAAACATTCCTTTTGTTTTTGTTTTTTCACAAAAAAAAAAATTAGGTCGGGGAGGTTGGATGAACCCACCAAAAGTCATATTTTGCTACAAATAAGAATAAAATAATGGGGTAGCAACATTTCTGATGGCCAGTCTCTGCATATATGCGCTACGTTAAATCTGCATGACTCACGAAATCTGCATGTTGTTCTTGCCAGTTGTGAGGCGAGCTGTGAGGCCAGTTGTGAAGCCAGTTGTGAGGCCAGTTGTGAAGCCAGTTGTGAGGCCAATTGTGAAGCCAGTTGTGAGGCCAGTTGTGAAGCCAGTTGTGAGGCCTGGCTGACCTCAAACTCGTCTGTCAGCCTGAAGAGCGAGAGTGACATACTTGCAGCAGAGGATGAAAGTGTAAAAATATACCGTACGTTTTTGCATTCGTTTTTATTTTTGTCTCTCTGAGTGTGTTTGTGAACGCACGTGTTTGTTTATCTAGGTTTACCTATATAAGCACCCCTACAAAAGGCTGAGCTATAGCTCCGGGGTCTTAGACTTCCCTAGACAGGTGCAGCTGGACCTTTAGCTTCTACCTGACCTACTTTTAAATCCATGTAGGAGTTGTCATGACGAAGAATTAGAAACATGTGGAACATCTGGGTATCTGCCATAAATGGTTTTGAAAACCGACAAGTTGAAGATTGAGACACTTATGCAACATATGGGAATCATTATCAAGGAAACGTTTCGAAACGTTTCCTAAATAAAGATTCCCATATGTTGCAGAAGTGTCTCAATCTTCAATCTGGGTATCTGTATTGTAGACGTTTCGCCCACTAATGGCTTTATCAATACGAACTCATCCCACCCCTCCATTAAAGTTCTTTCTTGTGTCTCTGGACTCGTTAGGTAATCCAGTCTCATACTACGAGCGTAGTCGTACAGATTTACACGTTTCCTGGTTATGCTCCAATTCTTCGTTTCCAGACGTTTTTAGGCCGTTTGTACTAATTTACCTGTTGTGAGGTTCAAGGTTCGATTTTATGTGGTTATGTATACAGTCGTAATGTAGAACAACTCTCAATGAGACTACGTTTTGCCCGTAAAACATGTTGTACCCCCCGCAACCCTTTACTCACAAGTGGATCCAGCCTTACCTCAACACACTCCCCCACCAGTGGAGCCTTCCTCAACACCCTCCCCCACCAGTGGAGCCTTACCTCAACACCCTCCCCCACCAGTAAAACTTTACCTTAACACCCTCCCCCACCAGTGGAGCCTTCCTCAACACCCTCCCCCACCAGTGGAGCTTTACCTTAACACCCTCCCCACACCAGTGGAGACTTACCTCAACACCTTTACCTTAACACCCTCCCCCACCAGTGGAGCCTTACCTCAACACCCTCCCGCACCAGTAAGCCTTACCTCAACACCCTCCCCCAACAGTGGAGCCTTACCTCAACACCCTCCCTCACCAGTAAAGCTTTACCTGAACACCCTCCCGAAACAGTGGAGCCTTACCTCAACACCCACCCGCACCAGTAGAGCCTTACCTCAACACCCTCCCGTACCAGTGGAGCCTTACCTCAACACCCTCCCTCACCAGTAAAGCTTTACCTTAACACCCTCCCCCACCAGTGTAGCCTTACCTCAACACCTTCCCCCACCAGTGGAGCTTTACCTTAACACCCTCCCCCATCAGTGGAGACTTACCTCAACACCTTCCCCCACCAGTGGAGCTTTACCTTAACACCCTCCCCCACCAGTGGAGCCTTACCTCAACACCCTCCCTCACCATTGGAGCTTTACCTTAACACCCTCCCCCACCAGTGGAGCCTTACCTCAACACCTTCCCCCACCATTGGAGCTTTACCTTAACACCCTCCCCCACCAGTGGAGCCTTACCTCAACACCGTCCCCCACCAGTGAAGCCTTACCTCAACACCTTCCCCCACCAGTGAAGCCTTACCTCAACACCTTCCCCCACCATTGGAGCTTTACCTTAACACCCTCCCCCACCAGTGGAGACTTACCTCAACACCCTCCCCCACCAGTAGAGCCTTACCTCAACACCCTCCCCCACCAGTGGAGCCTTACCTCAACACCCTCCCCCACCAGTGAAGCCTTACCTCAACACCTTCTCCCACCAGTGGAGCTTTACCTTAACACCCTCCCCCACCAGTGGAGCCTTACCTCAACACCCTCCCCCACCAGTGGAGCCTTACCTCAACACCCTCCCCCACCAGTGGAGCCTTACCTCAACACCCTCCCCCACCAGTAGAGCCTTACCTCAACACCCTCCCCCACCAGTGGAGCCTTACCTCAACGCCCTCCCCCACCAGTGGAGTCTTACCTCAACACCCTCCCACCCCAGTGGAGCCTTACCTCAACACCCTCCCCCACCAGTGGAGTCTTACCTCAACACCCTCCCACCCCAGTGGAGCCTTACCTCAACACCCTCCCCCACCAGTGGAGTCTTACCTCAACACCCTCCCACCCCAGTGGAGCCTTACCTCAACACCCTCCCCCACCAGTGGAGTCTTACCTCAACACCCTCCCACCCCAGTGGAGCCTTACCTCAACACCCTCCCCCACCAGTGGAGTCTTACCTCAACACCCTCCCACACCAGTGAAGCCTTACCTCAACACCCTCCCCCACTAGTGGAGCCTTACCTCAACACCCTCCCGCACCAGTAGAGCCTTACCTCAACACCCTCCCCCACCAGTGGAGCCTTGCCTCAACACCCTCCCGCACCAGTAGAGCCTTACCTCAACACCCTCCCCCACCAGTGGAGCCTTACCTCAACACCATCCCACACCAGTGGAGCCTTACCTCAACACCCTCCCCCATCAGTGGAGCCTTACCTCAACACCCTCCCCCACCCGTAGAGCCTTATCACAACACCCTCCCCCACCAGTGGAGCCTTACCTCAACACCCTCCCACACCAGTGGAGCCTTACCTCAACACCCTCCCACATCAGTGGAGCCTTACATCAACACCCTCCCCCACCAGTGGAGCCTTACCTCAACACCCTCCCCCACCAGTGGAGCCTTACCTCAACACCCTCCCACACCAGTGGAGCCTTACCTCAACACCCTCCCCCACCAGTAGAGCCTTACCTCAACACCCTCCCCCACCAGCAGAGGCTTACCACAACACCCTCCCCACCAGTGGAGCCTTACCTCAACACCCTCTCCCTCCAGTGGAGCCTTACCTCAACACTCTCCCCCACCAGTGGAGCCTTACCTCAACACCTTCTCCCTCCAGTAGAGCCTTACCACAAAACCCTCCCCCACCAGTAGAGAATTACCTCAACACCTCCCTCACCAGTAGAGCCTTACCTCAACACCCTCTCCCACCAGTGAAGCCTTACCTCAACACCCTCCCACACCAGTGGAGCCTTACCTCAACACCCTCCCCCACCAGTGGAGCCTTACCTCAACACCCTCCCCCACCAGTAGAGCCTTACCACAACAACCTCCCCACCAGTGGAGCCTTACCTCAACACCCCCCTCTCCAGTGGAGCTTTACCTCAACACCTTCCCCCACCAGTAGAGCATTACCACAACACCCTCCCCCACCAGTAGAGCCTTACCTCAACACCCTATCCCTCCAGTGGAGCCTTACCTCAACACCTTCCCCCTCAAGTAGAGCCTTACCACAACACCCTCCCCCACCAGTAGAGCCTTACCTCAACACCTCCCCCACCAGTAGAGCCTTACCTCAACACCCTCCCCCACCAGTAGAGCCTTATCACAACACCCTTCCCCACCAGTAGAGCCTTACGACAACACCCTCCCCACCAGTAGAGCGTTACCTCAACACCTCCCCCACCAGTAGAGCCTTACCTCAACACCCTCCCCCACCAGTAGAGCCTTACCTCAACACCTCCCCCACCAGTAGAGCCTTACCTCAACACCCTCCCGAACAAGTAGAGCCTTATCACAACACCCTCCCCCACCAGTAGAGCCTTACGACAACACCCTCCCCACCAGTAGAGCGTTACCTCAACACCTCCCCCACCAGTAGAGCCTTGCCTCAACACCCTCCCCCACCAGTAGAGCCTTACCTCAACACCCTCCCCCACCAGTAGAGCCTTTCCTCAACACCTCCATCACCAGTAGAGCCTTACCTCAACACCCTCCCCCACCAGTAGAGCCTTACCTCAACACCTCCCCCACCAGTAGAGCCTTACCTCAACACCCTCCCCCACCAGTAGAGCCTTACCTCAACACCTCCCCCACCAGTAGAGCCTTACCTCAACACCTCCCCCACCAGTAGAGCCTTACCTCAACACTCTCCCCCACCAGTAGAGCCTTATCACAACACCCTCCCCCACCAATAGAGCCTTACCACGACACCCTCCCCCATGAGTAGAGCCTTACCTCAACACCCTCCCCCAACATTAGAGCCTTACCTCAACACCCTCCCCCACCAGTAGAGCCTTACCTCAACACCTCCCCCACCAGTAGAGCCTTACCTCAACACCATCCCCCACCAGTAGAGCCTTACCTCAACACCTCCCCCACCAGTAGAGCCTTACCTCAACACCCACCCCCACCAGTAGAGCCTTACCTCAACACCTCCCCCTCCAGTAGAGCCTTACCTCAACACCCTCCCCCACCAGCAGAGCCTTACCACAACACCCTCCCCCACCAGTGGAACCTTACCTCAACACCTAACCCCCACAAGTAGAGCCTTACCTCAACACCTTCTCCACCAGTAGAGCCTTACCACAACACCCTCCCCCACCAGTACAGCCTTACCTCAACACCTCCCCCACCAGTAGAGCCTTACCTCAACACCTCCCTCACCAGTAGAGCCTTACCTCAACACCCTCCCCCACCAGTGGAGCCTTACCTAAACACGCTCCCGCACCAGTAGAGCCTTACCTCAACACCCTCCCCCACCAATGGAGCCTTACCTCAACACCCTCCCACACCAGTGGAGCCTTACCTCAACACCCTCCCCCATCAGTGGAGCCTTACCTCAACACCCTCCCCCACCAGTGGAGCCTTACCTCAACACCCTCCCGCACCAGTAGAGCCTTACCTCAACACCCTCCCCCACCAGTGGAGCCTTACCTCAACACCCTCCCTCACCAGTAAAGCTTTACCTTAACACCCTCCCCCACCAGTGGAGCCTTACCTCAACACCCTCCCCCACCAGTGGAGCCTTACCTCAACACCCTCCCGCACCAGTAGAGCCTTTCCTCAACACCCTCCCCCACCAGTGAAGCCTTACCTCAACACCCTCCCCCACCAGTGGAACCTTACCGCAACACCCTCCCACACCAGTGGAGCCTTACCTCAACACCCTCCCCCCGCAGGGGAGCCTTACCTCAACACCCTCCCCCACCAGTGGAGCCTTACCTCAACACCCTCCCCCACCAGTGGAGCCTTACCTCAACACCCTCCCTCACCAGTAAAGCTTTACCTTAACACCCTCCCCCACCAGTGGAGCCTTACCTCAACACCTCCCTCACCAGTAGAGCCTTACCTCAACACCCTCCCCCACCAGTAGAGCCTTACCTCAACACTCTCCCCCACCAGTGGAGCCTTACCAGAACACCCTCCCCACCAGTGAAGCCTTACCTCAACACCCTCCCCCACCAGTGGAGCCTTACCTCAACACCCTCCCCCACCAGTGAAGCCTTACCTCAACACCCTCCCCCACCTGTGGAGCCTTACCTCAACACCCTCCCCCACCAGTGGAACCTTACCTCAACACCTTCCCCCACCAATGGAGCCTTACCTCAACACGTTCCCCACCAGTGGAGCCTTAACTCAACACCCTCCCCCACCAGTGAAGCCTTACCTCAACACCCTCCCCCACCAGTGGAGCCTTACCTCAACACCCTCCCCCACCAGTGGAGCCTTACTTCACCCTCCCCCACCAGTGGAGCCTTACCTCAACACCCTCCCCCACCAGTGGAGCTTTACCTTAACACCATCCCCCACCAGTGGAGCCTTACCTCAACACCTTCCCCCACCAGTGGAGCTTCACCTTAACACCCTCCCCCACCAGTGGAGCCTTACCTCAACACCTTCCCCCACCAGTGGAGCTTCACCTAAACACCCTTCCCCACCAGTGGAGCTTTACCTTAACACCCTCCCCCACCAGTGGAGCCTTACCTCAACACCCTCCCCCACCAGTGGAGCCTTACCTCAACACCCTCCCACACCAGTGGAGCCTTACCTCAACACCCTCCCCCATCAGTGGAGTCTTACCTCAACACCCTCCCCCACGAGTGGAGCCTTACCTCAACACCCTCCCCCACCAGTGGAGCTTTACCTCAACACCCTCCCCACCAGTGGAGCCTTACCTCAACACCCTCCCCCATCAGTGGAGCCTTACCTCAACACCCTCCCCCACCAGTGGAGCCTTACCTCAACACCCTCCCCCACCAGTGGAGCCTTACCTCAACACCCTCCCCCACCAGGAGAGCCTTACCTCAACATCCTACCCCACCAGTGGAGCCTTACCTCAACACCCTATCCCTCCAGTGGAGCCTTACCTCAACACCTTCCCCCTCAAGTAGAGCCTTACCACAACACCCTCCCCCACCAGTAGAGCCTTACCTCAACACCCTCCCCCACCAGTAGAGCCTTATCACAACACCCTTCCCCACCAGTAGAGCCTTACGACAACACCCTCCCCCACCAGTAGAGCCTTACCTCAACACCTCCCCCACCAGTAGAGCCTTACCTCAACACCCTCCCCCACCAGTAGAGCCTTACCTCAACACCTCCCCCACCAGTAGAGCCTTACCTCAACACCCTCCCGAACTAGTAGAGCCTTATCACAACACCCTCCCCCACCAGTAGAGCCTTACCACAACACCCTCCCCCACCAGTAGAGCCTTGCCTCAACACCCTCCCCCACCAGTAGAGCCTTACCTCAACACCCTCCCCCACCAGTAGAGCCTTTCCTCAACACCTCCCCCACCAGTAGAGCCTTACCTCAACACCCTCCCCCACCAGTAGAGCCTTACCTCAACACCTCCCCCACCAGTAGAGCCTTACCTCAACACCCTCCCCCAACAGTAGAGCCGTACCTCAACACCTCCCCCACCAGTAGAGCCTTACCTCAACACCCTCACCCACCAGTAGAGCCTTACCTCAACACCTCCCCACCAGTAGAGCCTTACCTCAACACCCTCCCCCACCAGTAGAGCCTAATCACAACACCCTCCCCCACCAGTAGAGCCTTACCACAACTCCCTCCCCCACAAGTAGAGCCTTACCTCAACACCCTCCCCCACCATTAGAGCCTTACCTCAACACCCTCCCCCACCAGTAGAGCCTTACCTCAACACCTCCACCACCAGTAGAGCCTTACCTCAACACCCTCCCCCACCAGTAGAGCCTTACCTCAACACCTCCCCCACCAGTAGAGCCTTACCTCAACACCCTCCCCCACCAGTAGAGCCTTACCTCAACACCTCCCCCTCCAGTAGAGCCTTACCTCAACACCCTCCCCCACCAGTAGAGCCTTACCTCAACACCCTCCCCCATCAGTAGAGCCTTACCACAACACCCTCCCCCACCAGTGGAACCTTACCTCAACACCTAACCCCCACCAGTAGAGCCTTACCTCAACACCTTCCCCACCAGTAGAGCCTTACCACAACACCCTCCCCCACCAGTACAGCCTTACCTCAACACCTCCCCTACCAGTAGAGCCTTACCTCAACACCTCCCTCACCAGTAGAGCCTTACCTCAACACCCTCCCCCACCAGTGGAGCCTTACCTCAACACCCTCCCGCACCAGTAGAGCCTTACCTCAACACCCTCCCCCACCAGTGAAGCCTTACCTCAACACCCTCCCCCACCAGTGGAGCCTTACCTCAACACCCTCCCACACCAGTGGAGCCTTACCTCAACACCCTCCCCCATCAGTGGAGCCTTACCTCAACACCCTCCCCCACCAGTGGAGCCTTACCTCAACACCCTCCCGCACCAGTAGAGCCTTACCTCAACACCCTCCCCCACCAGTGAAGCCTTACCTCAACACCCTCCCACACCAGTGGAGCCTTACCTCAACACCCTCCCCATCAGTGGAGCCTTACCTCAACACCCTCCCCCACCAGTGGAGCCTTACCTCAACACCCTCCCCCACCAGTGGAGCCTTACCTCAACACCCTCCCCCACCAGTGGAGCCTTACCTCAACACCCTCCCCCACCAGTAGAGCCTTACCACACCACCCTCCCCCACCAGTAGAGCCTTACCACAACACTCTCTCCCTCCAGTGGAGCCTTACCTCAACACCCTCCCCCACCAGTGGAGCCTTACCTCAACACATTCCCCCTCCAGTAGAGCCTTACCACAACACCCTCCCCCACCAGTAGAGCCTTACCTCAACACCTCACTCACCAGTAGAGCCTTACCTCAACACCCTCTCCCACCAGTGAAGCCTTACCTCAACACCCTCCCACACCAGTGGAGCCTTACCTCATCACCCTCCCCCACCAGTGGAGCCTTACCTCAACACCCTCCCCCACCAGTAGAGCCTTATCACAACACCCTCCCCACCAGTGGTGCCTTACCTCAACACCCTCTCCCTCCAGTGGAGCTTTACCTCAACACCTTCCCCTACCAGTAGAGCCTTACCACAACACCCTCCCCAACCAGTAGAGCCTTACCTCAACACCCTATCCCTCCAGTGGAGCCTTACCTGAACACCTTCCCCCTCCAGTAGAGCCTTACCACAACACCCTCCCCCACCAGTAGAGCCTTACCTCAACACCTCCTCCACCAGTAGAGCCTTACCTCAACACCCTCCCCCACCAGTAGAGCCTTATCACAACACCCTCCCCCACCAGTAGAGCCTTACGACAACACGCTCCCCCACCAGTAGAGTCTTACCTCAACACCTCCCCCACCAGTAGAGCCTTACCTCAACACCCTCCCCCACCAGTAGAGCCTTACCTCAACACCTCCCCCACCAGTAGAGCCTTACCTCAACACCCTCCCCAACTAGTAGAGCCTCATCACAACACCCTCCCCCACCAGTAGAGCCTTACCACAACACCCTCCCCCACCAGTAGAGCCTTACCTCAACACCCTCCCCCACCAGTAGAGCCTTACCACAACACCCTCCCCCACCAGTAGAGCCTTTCCTCAACACCTCCCCCATCAGTAAAGCCTTACCTCAACATCCTCACCCACCAGTAGAGCCTTACCTCAACACCTCCCCCACCAGTAGAGCCTTACCTCAACACCCTCCCCCACCAGTAGAGCCTTACCTCAACACCTCCCTCACCAGTAGAGCCTTACCTCAACACCCTCCCTCACCAGTAGAGCCTTACCTCAACACCTCCCCACCAGTAGAACCTTACCTCAACACCCTCCCCCACCAGTAGAGCATTATCACAACACCCTCCCCCACCAGTAGAGCCTTACCACAACACCCTCCCCCACCAGTAGAGCCTTACCTCAACACTCTCCCCCACCAGTAGAGCCTTTCCTCAACACCCTCCCCCACCAGTAGAGCCTTACATCAACACCTCCCCCACCAGTAGAGCCTTACCTCAACACCCTCCCACACCAGTAGAGCCTTACCTCAACACCTCCCCCACCAGTAGAGCCTTACCTCAACACCCTCCCCAACCAGTAGAGCCTTACCTCAACACCTCCCCCACCAGTAGAGCCTTACCTCAACACCCTCCCCAACCAGTAGAGCCTTACCTCAACACCCTCCCCAACCAGTAGAGCCTTACCTCAACACCCTCCCCCATCAGTGGAGCCTTACCTCAACACCCTCCCCCACCATTGAAGCCTTACCTCAACACCCTCCCCCACCAGTGGAGCCTTACCTCAACACCCTCCCACACCAGTGGAGCCTTACCTCAACACCCTCCCCCAGCAGTGGAATCTTACCTCAACACCCTCCCACACCAGTGAAGCCTTACCTCAACACCCTCCCCCACCAGTGAAGCCTTACCTCAACACCCTCCCCCATCAGTGGAGCCTTACCTCAACACCCTCCCCCACCATTGAAGCCTTACCTCAACACCCTCCCCCACCAGTGGAATCTTACCTCAACACCCTCCCCCACCAGTGGAATCTTACCTCAACACCCTCCCACACCAGTGAAGCCTTACCTCAACACCCTCCCCCACTAGTGGAGCCTTACTTCAACACCCTCCCGCACCAGTAGAGCCTTACCTCAACACCTCCCCCACCAGTAGAGCCTTACCTCAACACCCTCCCCCACCAACTTGTTTTTTTATTTTATTTCTCTCCTAGCTCGAGAACGCTTCATCAAATCGTCTTCAAATTTCCAACGTCTGTGTACAGTAACAAGGACCAGATTCTTGGAACAACTTGCATGTTCACGCATTCCATGACCAAAGTTGTTGAACCCATTCGCAGCATCCTGGGATGGCTGGGATAACCTGGGATGGCTGGGATAACTCCCTGGGATGGCTGGGATAACACCCTGGGATGACTGGGGGTAACCTGGGATGACTGAGATACCCCCCTGGATGCCTGGGATAACCTGGGATGGTTGGGATAACCCTCTGGGATGGCTGGGATAAACTGGGATGGTAAACTGTGTGGTTGCCTACTTGCCAAAACAAGTGAC
The DNA here is from genome assembly GCF_038502225.1 of Cherax quadricarinatus. Taxonomy (NCBI): domain Eukaryota; kingdom Metazoa; phylum Arthropoda; class Malacostraca; order Decapoda; family Parastacidae; genus Cherax; species Cherax quadricarinatus. The sequence continues at coordinate 46,116,126 of NC_091310.1, read as the reverse complement.
AATTTTATCAAAATTAATTTTTATGAAATCAAAATCAAATATTTTTTCTTAGAGGATTGTAGAGAATTTAAACCGGAACGTAAATGAGAAAACTGGAAAAAAGGGCAAAAATTTTGCGTTTTTATGGGTTTTTTAAGTTTAACGATACGAGACTTTCCTATTTTCGTAACATTTTTAGTACAATTTTCATCTACTTTCTCAAAAGAAAATTATCAGTGCTCGAGAACACCTTAATCGACCGGTTTCAAATTTTCAACGCTGATGAAATTCTTGAGCAAGATCCATGGGTCTGTTTGGGTGCTCTGTGCACAACGTTACATAGAGCATTCCCAAATTGGGTTTCCGTGCGCTTAATTTCCATATACTTAATGTGCTTGTGTATTTTAGGATACTGGTCTCTTTTAAAGGTATGAATTACATATGGTCTACGTATATCCTAATTTAGCATTTTTACTGAAGAAATTTGGATATTAATTTCCATGTGATGACCTGTGAATGCCTTTCCTGATTCTCCTCAAATCTTCATCATTAATATTTAGCTGCATTATCAACTTATGCCGCACTCTGCACTGTTCCAATTGTGTGCATTGAGGCGTAGAGGGCTGGAGTTATGGAACATTTCACTCTCTGTAGAGCTTTATTAGTCATAAATTGATAAAGCTCTATACAGAGCGACACATTATCACAATCTCGTATTTATTAGTTAAACTTGGGTAAGTCAGCGTCGTTGCTAACGTCCTCTGTGTGATTGTTACTTGTGGGAACACCCTCAGTGTGTTGCTATACAACTGTATTCGATTGTTACATAGTAGCAACAGAAGTCAGCTAACTTACCTAGTCATATTCCATCACGCAGGAAGGGTTTCAGGGTTACATAACAGAGTACAGAAACTTTTTATGCCGAGTTGAGAAACTATAGTAGGGCAGCAAGGATATCAGTGAAATGTTCAGCAGCTACAGAAGCTACAAAGGGTTTTATGTCAGCAGGGTTGAAGTTACAATTACTAAAGGCACCACCTCCCAGGATGGTCTACACGACTCGCAGGAGAACTGGAGTTCATGAAGACACTTCTGTCATCACAGTGACAAAATATAAGTTTAAAATAGAAAATAACTAAGTTACGTTCATTTGCCAATACACAGAGACAGTAGAAGTCATGGTTGCGACAGCCTCGCCACAGTCAGTCCAGCATCGTTATATAACACGACTTAGATTACTACAAAACATTTGTTATTATTATTATTTAGCAAACCTGGATGCACCAGCAGTGTGCTGCTACCCAGTCCTATATATTTAGAAGTTTTATTAGCTAATGAGCCGCCTAATGATTTCGTGGCTCGACTGGCAACGCGCTCACCTCACCCACTGTTTGCGGTTCAGTCCCCGGCACGGGTGGAAACGGTGGGTATGTTTCCTTACACCTGATGTCCCTTTTCACCTAGCAGTAAGTAGGTACAGGGATGTTAAATGACCGGTGTTGGTCGTATCATGGGGGGTGAGGGCAAGATTAAAGAACCCCAACAGAAATAAGACAGACAATCCTCGATGACCCACTGACTGTCTTGGGTTATCCCTGGTGGCTTACCCTCCCCTGGGATAAAAATCCCAACAAACCTTGAGTCTCCCGACTACCTCCTCAGCGACTAACTCTACGGGGAAACCTCGCCGGTGATGGAAATTGAGACTAGCATGAAGGAGAGCCTTGGCATGGGTAACTTAACTATAGCGTCAGTACCGTAACTAACTCGGCCAGTCACTCTAACAACACTCTCCCACCCTCGCATGTTTACCCCACCCAGTCATCCGGTTGGTCAGTCATCCAGCTTAAAAAAGTCAATTGTTCATCAAGCTAGAAAGCCACTCCATCAGCTAACCTCCTAAATTGCCAGCCAAACGGCAATGTCGTCCAAACTGGTGATCAAATAACAGAATAGCTAGCAACCGAACCACTCATTTAGCCAATCAACCAACTAGCCAACCACCCAGCCAGCCTTTTCGGTGACTCAAGCCAAACCTGACTAGGTTGGGGCATTGGCTTGGGTTGGTGGGGGACTTGGACCTGCCTCGCATGGGCCAGCAGGCCTGCTGCAGTGTTCCTTCTTTCTTATGTTCTTATGACAGCCAGCCAGTCAAGTCAGCTTCTCCCGTACCCAGAAAGCCAGGCAGCTAGTGACAAACAATCTAACCAGCCACTGTCAAAATTAACCTTCTCAGATTACTGCAAGACAATTTTTTTTAATCCAAGGGGAGCGTAACTCCCGCTCCTTGGATCAAGAGTCCTTTACCGAGTTCATGACACTCCCAGCTAGGAGTCGAATGTGGCAACCACGATCAGAATATGTAATCATAAAGGAAGTAGACGCTATTAGAATGTTTTTACGACTTGAAGTCGACTTATGAAATAGATAGTTTATTGTTTACCTGGTATCCATCTTGTGGACGGTATTGGCTAGTTTGTGTACCCCATTTTCATCCTGTGAACGGTAGTGGCTAGTTTATTGTGCACCCCATAGCCATCTTGCGGATGGTAGAGGCTAGTTTATTGTGCATCTCATATCCATCCTGTGGATGATGTGGCTAGTTTATTGCGCACCTCATCTCCAACCTCTGGATGGTAGTGGCTAGTTTATTGTGTACACCTATTCCATCCTGTGGATGGTAGTGGCTAGTTTATTGTGCATCTCGTATCCATTCTGTGAAAAGTAGTGGCTAGTTTATTGTACTCCTCATATCCATCCTGTGAATGGTAGTGGCTAGTTTATTGTGCACCCCATATCCATCCTGTAGATCGTAGTGGCTAGTTTATCGTGCACCCCATATCCATCCTGTGGATCGTAGTGGCTAGTATATTTTACGCCCCATAACCGTCCTATGGATGGTAGCGCATGAGTATATACAGTAGATATACACTGATGAGAATTTGGAATATTTGTTCAGAATTTCTAACATTATATTTTCATTAATAAGATACGTTTTCATACCATGTGTAATACGTCTGTCTTCTTGGGTAAGTGGAATATCAAGTACACAGTTCTGAAGACAATGAGTACAAGAAAGGCTGCGTACTTGGCATTTACTTGTAACCAAGACAGTTTGGAGTCATCCGCTAGTCTCTCCATGTTGTTAGTTGCTCCGTAAATGTGTTTTTCTACGTTATGTTATCACTGGCTTCTAAACGCATTCTTACCATACTTAGGATCTTCAATGAGCGTTTTCCCAATATTATTTCAAACGCTTGACACAGACAAAGTTATAGTCGACTTTTGTTACCGAAATTCCTATTTTTGGCTAATTTATCTGTAGCAGTTGAGGACTGCAGAAGTGTGAGATAGAATCCCTAAGAACTGGACAGTGATTTCTTAAAGTTTTTTGTATCACTGCGAGGCTTATCCAAGTGAGAGTTTTAGTGAGGACATGGGAGGGTCCAGTGCACTCACTGATGACACAGCGCCAACACTCACAAAATACCTTCGTTTTACCTCCGTCAGACCAACCCAACATTTCCAGCAGATTCCAGCAAGCATCCTTTATTCTTGAAGAGTGACTTTGTTGACAGGCAGGTAAACTAAGTAAACACACCTGGGTAAATATACATACGCACATGCGCGGGCGCGCTCACATGCATGCAGGAGCATACACACGCGCGCGCAGACGCATACACGCGCACACAAACATATGCACACCACACACACATGCACATACAAACACCCCACACATACGTAAACACACACACACACACACTAGGAAGTATGTCTTCAGTCATAGAGTCGTCAGGAAGTGGAAGAGCCTAGCAAGTGATGTAGTGGAGGCAGGAACCATACATAACTTTAAGACGAGGTATGACAAAGCTCAGGAAGCAGAGAGAGGACCTAGTAGCGATCAGTGAAGAGGCGGGGCCAGGAGCTGAGTCTCGACCCCTGCAACCACAATCAGGTGAATACACACACACACACACACACACACACACACACACAAACACACACAAACGGGCCTAGTGTCTAATCGACACGTGCCTAGGGCAAAATGGTAACTAACTAACTAACCTATTCCCTCATGACTTAGGTTTCCACAGTTTGCGTAAAGACAAGCACATGCAACTGTAACTAAAGTTTTCCCTTTTCACAGATTCAAGATTTTTTTTTAAAGATTATACTGAGAATAACACAGTAAACTGCTAGCTATTATTGAAAATAAATAGATGGCAAGAAGTACTGTGCCAGACATAAGGAAGACTTCCTTGCTATGTACCCCTAGATTAAACCTTGACTTTGAATTATTGTTCAAGCATGTTTATGACAGCAGATGCATTTCTAAACTAGAATGATGGACATAATTCTAATTCGCAGTTACCGGGCAGGATGAGACGTATGGGCGAGTCTCTGTTAACGTACTGGAGTATGCAGCACCGGTATGGAACCCACACCTAGTCAAACGTGTCAAGAAACTGAAGCAAGTGGAGAGTGGACTAGTTCGGCAGTGGACTAGTATTGGAGGTAAGACGTATGTATGAGGAGAAGCTGAAGGACCTAAACCTGAGGATATTAGAGTACAGAAGGACAAAATAATGATAGGAAATGAGAGGCTGGACAGAGACAGAATGTTCGAGAGATGGAAAACAGAAACGTGATGGGGCAGCCGGGAAGCGTCTCGCTAGCCAGTGGCTGGCGAGACGCTTCCTCAATAAAGATTCCCTGTCGTGGGGTTCGAATTGATGGATTTGGGAACAACTACACAAGTATAACACATAGGGAATCAGTTACACTACTGATATCCCAAATGTTGCACAAGTGTATTATACTTCAACTTGTCGCTTTTCTAAAACATTTACATCACAAGATCAGTCACCTGGAGGTTACCTGGAGGTTATTCCGGGGATCAACGCCCCCGCGGCCCGGTCCATGACCAGGCCATGTCATAGTGATCCAGTAGTTGCTCACCGGGATCTCTGTGTGAATCTTCCTTCTTTGATCATCATTATAAACACCGGAGGAAATGGCAGAAAAATCTGAAAAATCCCTTGAACTGAAAATATGCTGTATATAGACAGCTACTCTGCTGAAGAGGGTCTCCGAGGCCGAAATACGCAGATATCTGGTTTAGAAACACACGTAAGCAAACACTATAACACATTTATTAGAAAACGCCTCGGTCCTGGGACCTTGATCAAGGTCCCAGGACCGAAACGTTTTCTAATAAATATGTCATAGTGTTTGCTTACGTGTCTTTCTAAACCAACTTGTCGGTATTTATTACCAAGGTTTATACCACGCAGATATCTAAAGTGAACAAATGTGAGATATTGTATTAAAGAAAATAGTCAACATACCCATACAATGGTGTAGAGATTAATATAACATAATGTTACTATTAAATAAGATTCTGGTTAGCACAAATCTGCAGTCTAATCAGCATTGCTTTCAGCTAGTATATCTCACATTTTCCCTTTCCTAGGAAATATTATATCCAGATTAGTTTCAAAGCTAATTCTAGGTTCACGAGAAAGTATTTTACCTCCATAAATCCACTCTGGCTGTGAGTGCAAACGCATCGCAGTTCACGATGACAAAAATATCATAACGAACCAAATAAGCCTCACTCTTGTTTATATAATATATATATGTCGTGCCGAATAGGCAGAACTTGCGATCTTGGCTTAAATAGCAACGCTCATCTTGCCATATAGGACAAGCGAAATTTTGTGTATGCAATAATTTCGCCAAAATCATTCTGAACCTAACGAAAAAAATATATTTCATTGTGTTTGTTTAGTAATAAATTATTGTAAACAAATCTAAAATATATTTAGTTGGGTTAGGCTAAAGTAAATTGTTCTTGTTATAATAAGGTTAGGTAAGTTTTCTAAGATTCTTTTGGAGCAAAATTAAAATTTTTTACATTAACATTAATAAAAAAATATGTCTTTAAACGCATAAGAGAAATTTTTAGAAAGGACTTAACTTTAAATGAGTTCTTGCTAATTGACCAGTTTTACATATTCGGCACGACACACACACACACACACACACGCACACACACACACACACACACACACACACACACACACACACACACACACACACACACACACATATATATATATATATATATATATATATATATATATATATATATATATATATATATATATATATATATATATATATATATATATATATATATATATATATATATATATATATATATATATATATATATATATATATATATATATATATATATATATATATATATATATATATATATATATATATATATATATATATATATATATATATATATATATATATATATATATCTTAAGGGTAGCTCACTGCCTCTGAGTCTTTTTTTTTACGGTACCTTTGGGTCGCGTGTATATACAAATAATTTGCTTCTGCATGCTTCAACGCGCGTGTTGCTGTGCATCACCATTAGTGTCACAAACTTGGAAAATATGTAACCAAAAATTGCCGCTGCGTTGACTGTGGCAGGTCGCGCACTGTGTCGCCCTCTGTACTTTGGTTATGCATGCTATATAAGGCGGGCAAGGTGTGTTATTTATGTGAACGATAAGAACGGGTGCATAGCCGAGTACCTGATTGATGGGAGCCATTGATGGTCCACAGCATGAGCCGACGGGGAAGGAGGGTGGGGGGAAGCATAAGTCGAAGGCCCGCAGCATGAGCCTGAGTCCATATCTTCAGCCGGGACCCACCTCATCACACAGTGTGGTTGATTCGGCCAGTTCTCTACACCCAGTGCGATAATAAATGTATCAGTAGTTTCACTCATTGTGAGCTCTAGAGCGTATGTTAGAGCTGGTGTGATGTTAGTTACACCAGTGTTAGAGCTGGTGTGATGTTAGTTACAGCAGTGTTAGAGCTGGTGTGATGTCAGTTACACCAGTGTTAGAGTTTATATAATGTTATTTATACACAGAGTTAGACCCAGTTCTGGCAGTCACACCCAGTATTAGAATTAGCATGATGCTAAAAGTTATACCCATGGTTTGAGCTGCCGTGATAGGAGTTATATCCAGTGTGAGTAATTGAGTATGTAATATTAAGTTACACTGTGAACTTTAAGATTTTGTGTGTGCCTGCCTTCAAAGAGATATAAATACCGTCTTCGTTAAATCTGTAAGAATGACTGTGAATCTGTAAAGTACATGGAGAGTATTTATCTAGTTGATATCGAGGTCCGCGGTATCAGGAAAGGAGCGCTCACCTACCTGCCTACCTATCTACTTGCTGATAGTTCCTGGGCCGCCTGATTAGTCAGGTTATTGGTGCAAGCTTCTCGCGCACCCACCACAGCCCGGGTAATCAGGAACTGCCTTTAGGAACCTTCGTAATTCCGTATCGAAGACAGGGGGTCTATCGGCAATTCATTTCAAGGGAGGGTGTTACAGTCTTGGACCCTTTAAGTTCATCCTCATACCGTAGACAAATCATAGCACCGTATCATCCTTTGCAGATGATACCAGAATATGCATGAGAGGACACTGCAAGTCTCCAGGCGGATATAAACCAGATCTTTCAATGGGCTACAGAAAACAATATGCTTTTCAATGAGGACGAAATTCAGTTACTTCGTTAAAGAAAATTGAAAGAAAAAATATAAAACGAAGTATAAAGGTATCTCTAACCACTCAAGAGAGCGAAAAACGAAACTGAGAGACACAGGATTAATTACTGTCAAGGAGCACAACAGTGTCATTACCACAGCCACGACGAGAATGATGGGAGGGATAACAAGAACCTTCAAAACAAGAGAGGTCAATTCAGTGATGGTACAGTCACTTATTTTCTCTAGGCTGGAACAGTGCTGTATAAACAGTCCCTTTTAAGGTATGGGGAAATTTAAAAAATTCTTCGCCTAGAAATGCGTTTGAGGAATAAAAAAAAAATTAGATGAATAGTTCAGAGAACTGACAAGTTGATAAATTAGACAAATGTGCAACATCCAAGTGTTGGACATGTGTCTAATTTATCCAAAAAAAATAATAAGATTCATAACTATTGTTTGAGGTACAGGAAAATTCCGATTCGTCTCAAAGGTTCGTCTCAAAATTCAAATGTATCAAATTGCAGCTCAGAGATTTAGATAACCTTCAATGTTAGTATAAATTCAGTCTAGTACCTAATTTACTGGAAGCCTTTGAAATCCCTTCACCTGTATTCCCTGGAGTTCAAACGATAAAAATTCATAATAATTTACACCTTGAAAATTCTATAGGAATTGGTTCCAAATCTGCACATAGAAATCGCTACCTACGAAAGCGACAGGCATATCAGGCGGCGCAAAATACCCCAGTGAAAAACAGGGATGCTATTAGTATTCTAAGAGGTATCACAATAAGTGTATGAGAGCCAAGACTTTCCAGCGCCTATCCTTCATGCATAGGGGGCATTACCAACAGATTCCTACCTGTCTTCAAGAGGGACCTTGATAAGTTCCTCAAAGGCAGCTCCTGATGAGTCGGGCTGTAGTTCGTATGTCAGAATGCGTGAAGCCAGCAGTAACAGTCTGAGTGACCAGGTCTTGATTCACCAGGAAGCCTAGTCTACGACCGTGCCGCGGGTGCGCTGATTCAGAACATCATGCTGGTTTCATTCAGGTATCTCGCAGTCTACTTACTGTTTCCCATTTTTTCACAGGGGGTATGTCGCGTCGTCTGACGAGCCCGATACTCTCACGGGAGTAATTTTAATGCGATTATTTTTAGGCGGCATTCCTCTCAAAAAATATTTTTTTGACTGAATAAACAGGTAGTGAGAGCTCACTGTACATTCTCCAGATCCGAAAACTATCGAATATGTTATGCTATCAACTGCTGCTGTATTTCAGTAGAATAACTGCTCTACATAACTAATAGCATTTATTTGTGAATAAAAAACATTCCAAGATCTAGATGTTTAACCATTAGTAAGTGTCAACTATCGTGAATCGGGATGCATATGTAAAAAAGAACTTCGAAAAATTACATGTCAGCAAGCTTGTAACAGATTCAATTCATCGTACATGAAGCACTTTTACTAGTAACTGCCTTCACGTAACTATACAGACATGCAGACGTAGGCAACAAACATTCTGCGGAACTTTACTCTTGACAGTTTCTTCCTAGCTCAGGTAGAAGATGGTCTGTCCTAAGGGGATCGTCGCTTACCTCCAACACGCCTGGAAGTGGCGAGTTCGACTAACCAGGGAACTCCTCCTGAGGGCTGCAGCTGTTGTTGTTGCTGTCGGAATATTTACCTATCAAGTCAGTTTTAATGTAGAAGAACATCTGAAAGGAACGACGGTGCTCAGGATCACCAAGAGCAAGGATCATCCACTGATGTTTCCACCAATCAACGTGTGTCCATCGCCTCCCTTCGATCCCTCCCGCCTGGCTCAGCTCGGCGTTAACATCTCCGTGGGTTCAGTGGAGGAAGTTTCCAAAAACATAGAAAACCTAATCGGATTGGACAGACAACTCACGTTACGTCAGTTGCTCGAGGAAGCAGCATGGAAGCTGGAAGACATGGTCGACTGGATCTCTCTTGGGGTCTTGAACGAATCTTATTCCTCTCGTTCATACTCCCAGTTATGGAGGCGTTCGTTCACACCAGTGGGACCTTGCCTGAAACTCACCCTTCCTCTGGTTTCAAACCATAACGACTCCATTTTCAGGCTCAGATTCCGGGACATTCCCAGGAGCCTAGAGCCGTGTATGTGGGTGGAGAAGGGTCGCAGCATGAAATACGAATCCCCGAACGATTGCTCCTCCGTACAACGTTACTGCAACACCACCTGCGTTTGGCAACAGTATCTTGTGACCTATGCTTCCTACTTCCAGTCAGTTTTCCTAGGGTCAACCTCAGTAAAGTTGGATTTACATCACATGATTCCACAATTCTCATTACAATTTCGAGAAGGAGTTTTAAAGCCAATCGAAATCAATGGTAATTCAGCTGCTGAAGATTACAATCATGACTTTTGTTACCATAAATGTCTTATGAGTAAAGAGGAAGCAAAATTGAATTGCTCTGCTATGTATGAAGACAAAATGGATAACAAAATAGACAATTTATGTATAACGTTCATACAAACGTTCAAAATTTCGATAAGGTTTGTCAACGATATTAATTCCAAATGCCTAAACTTATGCAAGGTCAAGCGCCACAAACTTCAGTGGGTAATTGAAGAAGACTCTGAGATTTCCGAAATAAATGACGGCTTCACTCTGCGCTTTTCATCACCTTATACTGTACAATTCACAAAACAGGAAGCATACCCCCTCAGCCGCCTCCTGACAGACGTGGGAGGCAGTCTGGGTCTCTTCCTGGGGTTCTCCCTCATGGATTTATGGGTTGCTGGAACCTTTCTTATTGGAGCAATTTTAAACCGGTTACGTACCTCAACCTATGGCTGTGACCTGGCAGTACACGGTGATACGTGTGAAGCAAATGTATATAGTCCCCTTAGCAAATTAACTGGCATAGTATTCCTTGCAAGTTTTTCGTGTGTTCACTTACTTGTTACCTTTAAGGATTATATTCTGCAGCCGGAGATGTTGTCTTGTATAATTATGTCTCGCAAAACACCTCCAGTGATCAATCGCAGTCTTGAAGAGTTGTTTGTAACTCGTTTTGCTAGTCGTCCCCTTGGATGTAAATTTCCATCATCTGACTACCTGAACTGCTTTTACAAGTGTCTTTTGCGGCGAATGCCTCCTGTATTCTTTCCATTCATTGAGGTAAACGATCTTCCAGATTGTACCGTGGAATTCTTAAAGCTGCCACGCTACAAGTTTGTTATTCAACTTGGATTTGTTAAGCAACACTTATCGGCTCATGTAGTGAGTGGAGAATGCTCCCTGGAGTGTGATGGACAAGACAACTCAGTAAGCAATACAGTCAGTGTCGACTGCTTATTAAGCCATGAGAAGTCTCTCACTATCTTATACCTCCTTTGCAGTTTTGGGGGAATTCTAGGCCTCTACTTTGGATTTTCTCTAATGAAGGGTATTTACAAAGAGTATGTCGCTCCAAGAATTAAAATATTGCTCAGAGCAAGAGGTAAATATTATCACACGATTCACCTAATTGTCACAGCAATTTTAGTATTAATTACTGCTATTCTATATATATTTCAGGTAAATTTATACCTAATGGGTCATCTGATATATATGACTTTGTCAAGCAGGCCGCTAGAGACTAGGGATTTGCCGGCGGTAACGGGCTGCATATGGCCGCCGTTCAACATGCAACGGTTGATGGAAACAGTGGGTCTTGCAAAGGCATACGATCAACTGACTCACCTAAGTCCTGTAGACAGACACGCCGCCATCACCCGTCTCCTGCAGGAGCTACCTGAGACTGCGGTACAAATGGATCCACAGCACCTCTGGTCAGCCAGTGCTTGGACAGCGAGGGAGGCAAACATGTTTCTTACCGTGGTTCACTCATCACCTATGGTTGCTGAAGAAGTAATCGCTCACAGTGACAACAGCACAATATTAAATCAATGTTTCATTTTTATCCCTATCATACATGCTGATGGGACACTGCATCAAGTCAAATATAATTTTGAGGTCTTTATCGGTCGACCAATCAAAGAAGAAAATGTCTCGGGCTACATCATGGTGCACAGACACGACGATTTCGCCATCATAGGACGTGAACCAATGAAATATGGACTAAATTTCGCTTTGGAAGTCTCGGGATTATCAAGCTGGGATAGTTTTCAAGGCTCAAACCTCAAAAATGGTGAATGCGTCTCCCGTTGTCTGGACGATGCATTGGTGGATCAAGTGAGATGCCGCCTACCCTGGGTGGGACGACGCCAGGACCTGCCAGTCTGCAACATGACTCAGTTCACAAAGTTCCTCACTGCTCTCTGGCGCCTGGAAAAAAACCCACAATACATCTATTCTAGCTTAGTTGGTGCCAGTCAAACCAGCACTTGCGAGCAGAGATGTCAACCACGAAATCAAAGGTTTTACAGGATTAGAAAGTCTGACAGAGAGTATTTAACCAACAGTTTTTCAATCGGGATTGTAAATGGAGAGCAAAGAATGGACAGTGCCTATTATCTAACAGCCTCTATAGAGATGACACCGACCGCTATTGAAGTTGTGAAAGTTGAGGACGGGTACCCCACGCACCAGTTAGTGAGCGACCTCGGTGGCATTGCTGGCATGACACTGGGATTCTCACTGCTCTCACTTCTCATGACAGTGATCGGTTATCATTATGCCTCGTCTCACTCTCACAGACTGTGATCTGGGGCGCCTGCTCCCGGTCTCACTCCCACGGACGATAGGATGTCGCCGCATTCTGCCTCATGCCCAGGGGCGATGATCGGGTGCCTATATAAATTACTACTTGTCATTGTGTTGAATGACAATTCTCAGTGTTCAGTAATGCTAAAAAAAAAAAAAACATTTTTAATACATGTAAAAGGCAGTGTTGCACCCATTCTTGCAACACAAATGATGAACGATCAGATCTAAATGTTTCCTGTTTTCTCTCTGCCACCTCGTGTCCACAGATTATTGCAGCCTTATTTTTTTATCTTTTTTTTTTAAATTAAAATACATTGACGTAAAGTTATATAACCTAACTCAATAAACTGGGCTCATGCACTAGTCATACTGCTTTTATTTACACCTTTACTTACCACGTTGTCAGCGGCTCTGATTTTTTTCCCAAATGCAGATGATTGTTAATAAATAAAAAAAACTGGCACTTAGGAGAAGACGAGGTTTTGGTTCATTCTGAACCACTGTCAAGTCGTCGCAAGGTTCCTCTCCTAAGTTCGGGGTTCCAGCCATAGTACTGTGACTTTATTCTTGGTAGATGGGAATTTGGTATCCTCCCAATAAGTACTTAAAAGAGGTTACCCATTTTTTTCCCTCCTCCAACTTTTCTATTTCGTTTATAACTCGAGAACGACTCTTCTAATCGCTTTTAAATTTTCAGAATTTGTGTACGGTAACGGGGAACACATTCTTGGAACAACTGTCATCTTCCTGGAATGGCTCAAAGTACTCTCGAGGCATGTTAACACGCTCAGAACCTTGAATGTAGTCACGAGCAGCATAACACTTAACGTCCAGAGCCTTTATGGTAGAGTCCTTCAGCATAATACTAACTATACTGGAATTCGCTGATGGTAGCCGCACTGTCAGTACCTCTGTCTGTGGAGCAGTGGTATATCATGATCTAGCGTGACTCGAGGAGTGGCTGGTTCCACTATAAAAGACAATTATACAAGAAAAGTTCAGACTGATGTATAGAAAGTTAACGAGAAAATGTCATGAGATGACCGACGGGTTGTTAAAGTATTGTGAGGCTTGACTGGTACACCTGTGACGAAAGACAGATGTTGGTGTGAAACAAGTGCGAGGCTTGACTGGTACACCTGTGACGAAAGACAGATGTTGGTGTGAAACAAGTGCGAGGCTTGACTGGTACACTTGTGACAAAAGACAGATGTTGGTGTGAAACAAGTGCGAGGCTTGACTGGTACACCTGTGACGAAAGACAGATGTTGGTGTGAAACAAGTGCGAGGCTTGACTGGTACACCTGTGACAAAAGACAGATGTTGGTGTGAAACAAGTGCGAGGCTTGACTGGTACACCTGTGACGAAAGACAGATGTTGGTGTGAAACAAGTGCGAGGCTTGACTGGTACACCTGTGACGAAAGACAGATGTTGGTGTGAAACAAGTGCGAGGCTTGACTGGTACACCTGTGACAAAAGACAGATGTTGGTGTGAAACAAGTGCGAGGCTTGACTGGTACACCTGTGACAAAAGACAGATGTTGGTGTGAAACAAGTGCGAGGCTTGACTGGTACACCTGTGACGAAAGACAGATGTTGGTGTGAAACAAGTGCGAGGCTTGACTGGTACACCTGTGACGAAAGACAGATGTTGGTGTGAAACAAGTGCGAGGCTTGACTGGTACACCTGTGACGAAAGACAGATGTTGGTGTGAAACAAGTGCGAGGCTTGACTGGTACACCTGTGACGAAAGACAGATGTTGGTGTGAAACAAGTGCGAGGCTTGACTGGTACACTTGTGACAAAAGACAGATGTTGGTGTGAAACAAGTGCGAGGCTTGACTGGTACACCTGTGACGAAAGACAGATGTTGGTGTGAAACAAGTGCGAGGCTTGACTGGTACACCTGTGACAAAAGACAGATGTTGGTGTGAAACAAGTGCGAGGCTTGACTGGTACACCTGTGACGAAAGACAGATGTTGACGCAAAAGACAGATGTTGGTGTGAAACAAGTGCGAGGCTTGACTGGTACACCTGTGACAAAAGACAGATGTTGGTGTGAAACAAGTGCGAGGCTTGACTGGTACACCTGTGACAAAAGACAGATGTTGGTGTGAAACAAGTGCGAGGCTTGACTGGTACACCTGTGACGAAAGACAGATGTTGGTGTGAAACAAGTGCGAGGGTTGACTGGTACACCTGTGACGAAAGACAGATGTTGGTGTGAAACAAGTGCGAGGGTTGACTGGTACACCTGTGACGAAAGACAGATGTTGGTGTGAAACAAGTGCGAGGCTTGACTGGTACACCTGTGGCAAAAGACAGATGTTGGTGTGAAACAAGTGCGAGGCTTGACTGGTACACCTGTGACGAAAGACAGATGTTGGTGTGAAACAAGTGCGAGGCTTGACTGGTACACCTGTGACGAAAGACAGATGTTGGTGTGAAACAAGTGCGAGGCTTGACTGGTACACCTGTGGCAAAAGACAGATGTTGGTGTGAAACAAGTGCGATAAATGAAATCGATAAATTAAGGAACCTTATCTTTGTAGTTTTGTTAACATTTATTATTACAACCATTAATTTGCAAACATAGAACATGTAATATGTCTGAATATAAGTTATTACAACAATAATCTACATTTATCATATATGTAGAATGTTGATGCAGATTACATATGATTGCACATAAGATAATAAATGATAATATATATCCATCCATGCTACATACTGCTAATATATATATATATATATATATATATATATATATATATATATATATATATATATATATATATATATATATATATATATATATATATATAAAATATATATATATATATATTTAATCAATGACTGATAAATTTCTTATAGTTATAGTGTACGATAGATATTCAAAAAATCACATCTTCGGAGGCCTTCACTAAATCTAACGTTCATGATTACACACACACACACACACACACACACACACACACACACACACACACACACACACACACACACACACACACACACACACACACACACACACACACTACACTATCATTATTTGACCAATAATACACACAGTGTATGAGCAGTGCATTCACCTCAACTAGGTGAGTACAACTAGGTGAGTACACACACACACACACACACGCACACACACACACACTCACGCACACAAACACACACTACACTATCATTATTTGACCAATAATACACACAGTGTATGAGCAGTGCATTCATCTAGCAGTCTAGGTGTATATGCACAGAGAGCAACAGTGACTGGTGTATATCTTAGTGAGTATATATCATTGAGATTTTATTTTAATTCCTTGTATCCTCATTATTATGGATTGGTATTTTTCACAAGACACATGTACAGCGTCTGGACACATAATACAACAGTGTTGGTATAATTACCGATATTACGTTTTGTAAAAGGACACATCTGGTTTTACAAATCATACGTGATATTTTGTTGTGGTAACTTTTCGGTCTCCAGGAGCGAAACGTTCCCACAGCCTGACAAAGCTCCTGGAGAGCGAAACGCTGCCACAATAAAATGACACGGTTGCACATATTTCCTTTTACCTAACATACAAAATACAGTCTTAGAGAGTCACTGGTGGAGGCGCCGGACGGAAGCTTCTTCCCTCAGTTCAAATTTGGAGACTCACTGAATGGCTTGTAATTATTTTTTTGGCTAGTCAACTAGATAATTCGTTCCTGAAATTAATCATTTTTTCCAATTTTAATTCTTAACAATCATGGTACAATCCTCTGAGTGAGTGAGAGAGAGAGAGAGAGAGAGAGAGAGAGAGAGAGAGAGAGAGAGAGAGAGAGAGAGAGAGAGAGAGAGAGAGAGAGAGAGAGAGAGAGAGAGAGAGTTAGTTAGTTAGTTAAAAATGCTTTCAAATGAGCTGATGTAGGTAACAGCTCTTAGCTTGTCAATAAAGTTAGGAATCCTTAACCTGTAAATAGCTTGTCAATAAAACTAGGGATCCTTAACTTTGTCAAACCCTGTGTAAAAAAAGAGAGAGAGAGAGAGAGAGAGAGAGAACATTCTGAAGAAAAGTTAACAAAGTTAGTTTAGGTAAGATTGGTCAGGAAACAGGACAAGTGTTTCCTGACACGGGTCTCAGTCATATGGTGACCCGCCCACTCCAGCATTTTTCTTTTACACAGGGTTTGACGAGGTTAAGGATCCCTAGCTTTATTGACAAGCTATTTACAGGTTAAGGATTCCTAACTTTATTGGCAAGCTAAGAGCTGTTACCTACATCAGCTCATTTGAAAGCATTTTTATTGTTATGAGACATACAAGTAGGGAACAGGATGAAGTTAGAGCCATCTGTGGGTCAGCATTTTCATTTGATCAACTGACTTTATCTCGTTGACATCATTATGCTGTACGAATGTGTTCCATACTCGAGTCATCCTGGGTATATATAATCTCAGATGGAGTGATGTTCTGGAGAAGGGTACAGCCAGAGTGAAGTTGCTGCTTTCTGACCGTCTTATGGTATTACAACCTAGGATTTCAAAGGCCTGTTATCCCAGGTGTAATGGGAGCAAAAGAAACACAGTAGAAAAAGTTTAGACTTATATTATCCTTCACCAATTTAGAACAGCAATATGTACACTATGTACAGTAATAAGTATAGTGCACGTCACGGTAAGCAAGGCAGAAATAGAAGCCACAAGATAGCAGACCGTGCTCAACCAGCTCTAGAATGGGAATGACAAGGGCAGACAGGAGAGCGGTATCCACATAACCTCTGCGATTGCCAATCCCACCTTCTTATTGGCTAGAACCTGGTCACTAGTTGAACGATGGGGCCCCATCACCAACTCTTAGCAACCTGGTTCGCTGGTTGGGGGAGATAGCCTGTAAATGAGGGTGTGTCCATGCGCCGAATAAAAGTTACGTACTCTTTGCATGCCACTTTGCATTGCCAAGCTTGTTTCACGCTTTTGGTCATCTGACCGAGACCTTCCCCTGGTTTGCTCGTCCACATTTTTAAAAATTATTTTTTTATTATATGGACAAAGATAATCAAGACAGATTATAATGGGGAGAGCTAAACTCGTAGGGATCATACAGCACACGGAGAATGGGAGGCAATCAGGTTTAATCCAAATAAAGGGAGAATAAGTCCACTTCCTTGGATTAAGAGCCCTTCACCAACATGAAGGTACTCCCCCTTTAGGGGACAAGCAATATGAAACAGTATATAATAACGAGACTAAGCTAATATATGATATGGTTATAATCATAACCTTAATTTTTAAAAGGGTGGAGGGGCAAACCAGTGGAAGGCCTCGGTCAAATGACCAAAATTTCCAGCTGCGAGTCATCATATAAGATCCGCGGCAGGAAACACTTGTCCTATTTCCTGACAAATCTTACCTAACCTCAACTAGGATCACGCTCCTGTGTGAGCGTAACCTGGTTACTATCAAATGTTCCATAATGCTGGTGTTTCTTATTGTCCATCTTGTTGGTAATTTGTAATCATCAGATGAGGAACAAAATCACTGTGAAAGCAAAGAGATTCACCGAACATATGTATATATGCAGTGCAAATGCACATTCATTATTATTAATGTATTCGAAAAATGGTCAGACTCGTAAGGGTCACACATCAAATACTCAAAACGTGTTTGGTACATGACTGTCCAGGAGGAACTACTGCTCCTCCTCTTCGGATTCAAAATCGATTACCTATCTTTCCCATTCCTCAGACTCTGTATAACCACTACATGTTTTGTCCTACAATAATGTACTAACTGCAGCTATATAAACCAAAATACTGAGTGTTCAGGGCATAAACCATGAACCACCTACCACAATGATTAAATGTCTTCAGAATTTGTATTAATCATCACTTTTCAATCTGTTCAAAAACTGCGTAACATTACCAAAAAAAAAAAAAAAAAAGGGAATAACATCTCATAACATGGATGCTTTACTGAAGTTGCTGTCACTGGTGAGTAATGGACACACTACATTGCTTCGTCTTCGTATAAACTAAGAGCGACTTTCAAGATCATAATAAGGAATCCACGTAGATCAGCTGTCATATATTTTATGAGTTTTTTCCTTCTTGCATTTGTATACAATAAAACTAACGTGCTGATCAAGTTTTATAATTGTTAGAATGTGAATTTATAGTCCTTGGTGTGGTAGTGCAGTTGGTCTTCTGTGACGGAGTAAACACTATTGATGAACATCTAAGATAAAAAAATAATATTTTTAGTGGCAGCATCAACTACCGTTGACGTAACACTGCCGAGATGGCATTGAGAAGGAGAGAGAGGAGCGAGGCTCCCAGAGTCATGCCCACCACACCTCCAAGATCACTCACGAGTTGAGACACTGGGTACCCGTCGTGCACACTCACCGTCTCATAAACACCAGTCTTAAACCAATACGTTACAAACATGTTTGCACTCCTGTGCGCACCTACAGAAATTGTCTCTAATGCAACTGAGAGTCTGTTGGTTACTCCTTCCTCTTTTTCCATTTTGTATTTGTGAAATATTTGATTGAAATTGCATGCAAAATAACATTCGGAGGTTGTGTTGTTTCCGATTATCTGTATATATATATCTTGTGGTCGTGTTCCCAGGCGCCAGAGTGTAGTAAGAAACTTCGTAAACTGAGTCATGTTGCAGGCTGGCAGGTCGTGGCGCCTTCCCACCCAGGGTAGGCGACACCCCATTTGATCCACCAAGGCGTCGTCCAGGCAGCGGGTGACGCACTCACTGCGACTGATTTCTGAGTTCTGCTGACTTTCCCATTTTGAAATTGAAAATATTTCAATAATAGCATTATTCTCTGCGCTTAGTGTTGGACTCTCTAGAATAGGAGATTCAAAATTCTCGTGTAAATACGTAAAAATTAACGTGTCTGGATACATTTCTCTATCCTGAACACTCCATTGAATTTGGTACTGGAGCTCTGCGATTATAATTTCTTCATTTAGTCGAGGCTGAAATGTTGTACAGCTATTCATTATTGTATTTTTTGTTTTATAGCAGTTGACACATGTATATACTTCATTTCTGTTAATAAGTACAACCTCCATAAGTATATCCTTTATGCTCCATCCACTGCTGAACCAAAGATGTTGTGGATCCATTATATTAGATGTTTTGGGCAGCTCCTCCAGGAGATCGGAGATGGTGTTGTGCCAGTCATCGGAGCTCAGATTTTTGTTTTTGAGCTGGTCGTAAGCCGTGCTCAGCCCCGCTGTCTCCAGCAGCCGTCTGATATTGAAAGGCGGCCACATACAACTCGTCACTGCAGGAATTTCCCTAGCTTTCCATGGCTGACTCACTGGGACTGTATATATGGGATGTCTCATTAGGAATGTATGTACCTGCAGCAGACACAGAACTGTACACATAAGAATGACTGTTGCTGGATATGCAAACTTTACCAGAAGCAACAGCCAAACATTGACCTTTTTTGTGAATTCTAATTTTAAGTCTTTAATTGTATGAAAAATATTCAACAAAGAAAGACCAAGATATAGTCCTAAAAGCCCTCCCAAATTGCTTAAAATAAAAATAATGGAGTAACTATATTCCTCCTCAATGGTGTAGCTAATGTCATGGTATTTTTGTGAAGTATTCAACCCAACGCAAGCAGAACATTCCTCGGCGATATCCATGCTCGTGATCCTTTGAAGATAACTTTTCTGCATAAAATATTTTAGATGTGGCATAGTTAGGTGATTAGACGTACAGACTGGTAGGTCATCAACACTGAAGAATGGGAGTACCTCTTCCTGTTTGTTTTGCAAGACGCACTTAACCAAACATTCTTCGTATGTGGAGAGACTTGGAACACGACAACCAAAACATCGACTGACAAACCTTCCTATCAGCAAATGGTTAAGGTTAAGATTCAGTGTAGAATCATGTAGGCTTTGAGTACTTGCTGTTAGTCTTACGGTCATCGTTTCAGTCTGCTGCAAATATTCCTTTATAACAAAACCAAAGTGAACACAAAACATCATGGACATACTGAATATCCCGATCAGCTGTAAGAGTCTCGTAAGAATAATCATCACAGGCTCTTCCAGGGAGTGAATTAAGAAGACACCAGGAATTACTTCCCGAAGTGTTTTGATTTGTTGGCTTAAGTAATTGACGAAAATCATCCACACGTCAAGAAGAGACATTCCAAGAAAAAGGCCTAAACTGCCCCCAAAATCAATCAAGAATTGATGTAAAGGATACACCTCTTCCTCTTTAAAGACGAGAGTTAAATCTGATACAAGTAGCACATTTACATAAGCATCCGAATCAAACTTTGAATTGTCTGTTTTGTATTTCCATCGTAATTCGTTTCCACTTGGTTTACAGTACTGAAGGCAAAACGTTCTTGTATCAGTTTCCTGGACGTAATGTTCTGCAATGGAAAACATCTGATTTGTTGTTATACACAAAGATTCAATAGATTTTTTTAAATTTTTTTCAGTAATGGCTTCGCAG
>NC_091310.1:46065357-46090357 GCF_038502225.1 Cherax quadricarinatus | reverse complement strand
GTCCTTTATTTCCATTGGGGTCCTAAAGAAACAAAATTAATTTGCTTTAACACTGTTGGTCACAATGTATCGTGCAGAGGCGAGAAGTTTCTCACTGCGTGGAGAAGATTTTTCAAAATTATCCCCGTTGAATAGTCAGTGATTTTCGGCAAATCAGTGTTGAAATAAAGGTGAGGAGGGAGAGGAGTGAAGTGCCCAGAGTCATGCCCACCACACCACCCAGCTCACTCACAAGCTGCGACACTGGGTACCCGTCGTCCACACTCACCGTCTCATAAGCACCAGTTTTAACGGAGTATACTGCTGACACTTGCACACTGTTTGGTACGTCTTCATAAATTTCTGATAACTCGACTGAAAAGTCGGTTGTGATTCTTTCTACTTTATCATCAATTAAAAGTTTATAAAATGTTTGACTGAGTTGACTACAAGTAAAACTACATATGGAGGTCACGTTGTATCCAACTATCTGACTGTAAACATCGTATGGCTGTGTTCTCAGGCGCCAGAGAGCAGCCAGGAATTTTGTGAATTGAGTCATGTTGCAGGCCGGCAGGTCCTGGCGTCGTCCCACCCAGGGCAGGAGACACCCAACATGATTCACTAAAGCATCGTCCAGGCAACTGGAGACACACCCGTTACGACTCACTTTGGAGCTCTGTTTACCATTCCATTTTGAAATGGCGGATATTTCAATTTTCATAATAACATTACCTCTATGTGTAGACGGTTGGAAAATAGGAACTTCATCTCTCGAGTGCACGAACGAAAAAAATATATAATTATCCTTTACTTCTTTAGTGACCCAATCAAGTTGATACTCCACCTCGGTGACTGGATTATCTATGATGAGAGAAGGCTTATATGTTGTACAACGATTCATTATGGTATTTGTTACCTCTTCACAATGTGTACATGATACCTCGTAATATCTTTGCAAATGTGAAATTTGCAAAAAAATTTCATTCTTCTTCCAGGCACTGCTGAACCAAAGATGCTGCGGGTCAGTAATATTAGAGGTCTTGGGCAGCTCCTGCAGGAGTCTAGCGATAGCGTTGTGTCTTTCCTCTGAGCTTAGTTGGGTCAGCTGATCATAAGCTGTGCTTTGCCCCGCCGTCTCAAACAGTCGTTTGATGTTGACAGGCGGCCAAATACAGCCAGTCACAGCCGGCAGATCTTCAGGTTTCACAGGCTGACTTGACTTGGTTGTGTATATGGGATGACTTAATAAGAATTTTTTCACGAGCAACAGACACAGAACTGTGCACACAATCACTACTGTTGTCGAAAAGACAAATTTGAAAAACAGCAGCAGGGAGGTACTGATTTTTTTTATGCAATTTGCTTTAATTTTTATAATAGCATATGGTGTGTTTAATAAAGAAAAGCCTATATATAAACCTAAAAGCTCCCCAGAATTGCTCAAAATATTAAGAGCGGAATAGCTTTTCTCCACTTCAAAATTATAATTAATATCGTGGTATTTTTGTGAGTTATTTAATCCTGCACAAGCTGAAAAATATTCTGTGGCCTCCAAGCTGGTGATCTGCTGAAGATAATTTTTCTGCATTCCGTATTTTAGTGCGGGAAAAGTTAAGTGATTTGATGTACAGACTGGCAGGTCCTCTAAGCTTAGGAATGGTAGTCCTTCTTCCTGCATGTTTTCAAAGACCCGGTTGATTAAACACTCTTCGTAAGAAGAGAGACTTGGAATGTGACAGCCAAAACAGCGGCTTGCAAACCTTCCTATCAACAAATTTTCGAGGCTCAACTTTGGAAGAGAATAATTATGTAAACTTTGGGGATTTGATATTAGTCCTACGGTAACTACTTCCGTCTGCTCCATATATGTCTTCACAAAAAGGCCAAAATGGACACAAAACATCATACACATCATGACTATTCCCATCAGCTGCAAGAGTTGCTTTAAAACAATCACGGATTCTTCCGAAAAGCAAGCTGTGAAACTATTAGAACCTTTCTCTTGATGTTTTTTAATTTTGTGATTTGAATAACTTAAGAAATTCATCCACAAATCAAGGAGAGACATTCCAAGAAAAAGGCCTAAACTGCCTCCAATATCAGTTAAAAGCTGACTCATAGAATACACTTCTTCTTCTTTAAAAACAAGAGTTGAAGAGCTTTCAAGTCTCACGTTTATATAATTAGCAGTATAAAACAGATATTTTTCTGGTGTAAACTTCCATCGCAGCTCGTTCACTTTTGGTTTACAGTACTGAAGGCATGATAATGTTATATCTGATGTCGCTACATAATTTTCAGCTGCCGAAAAAAATTGCTCCGGTGTGGCACAGAGAGATCCAATAGGACTGTTTATGCTTACTTCAGTAACTCTTCTGCATTTTGACTTCTTTTTCCCACAGTTCGAGAGGCAGCTATAAAAGCATTCCGTTGGTTCCACAAGAGGAGGTTTTTCTCTTCTAGAAATTACTTTATAAGGTTGTATTCTTACACGAGTGGGAGAAAATCCTCCAAGTCTTTGATCCGGTTGTAAGCCTGATAATCTTACAAACGGTCCTGTAGACGACAGCAAATAAAATGCTATAATTTGCGGGTCTGTCGCGAATTCCTCCCAGACGCAGGTGGTGTTGCAATAGCGATTTACAGAGGGGCAGTCATCAGGACCTCTGTACCGCACACTGCGGCCCTCCTTCATCCATCTGCAAGGCTCAACACTTTTTGGACGTCTCCGTAACTTAACGGTCAAATTGGGACTAACCTGGCTGGCAAAAGGTGGAGCATTAAGAGTCATACAAGGTCCTAGAGGCGTGTAAGATCGACTCCATAACGCTGAGGTGCCGTTGTTTGAGTCGTAGTATTCTTGTAGGTTTCCTACTCTGACTTCTTCAACCCAGTCTTCCAGGCGCCAGGCTGCAGCCTCCACTAATTGCTGTCCAGTCAGTTCTTTGTTAATTCCATCTAGCTTGTAAATAATATTTTCAAGTTCCAGATAAGAGGAAAAATTCTTGTTGCTGCTGAGTTGTATTAGTCGTATAGGATGATATGTAGGCCAGAAACACAGCGTCAGTGGTGGGAACAGTGGAGGAACGTTATCTGTCTTACTGGTTTTATACACAGTCTTTCTCTCGAGATATCTTGCTAAATTGAAGCTTACTTGATACAAAAATAGAAAGAAAACTGCTCTAATAACTAAAGATTTTAGAACTATTTCTGTATTTCTCAGTAACCAACGTCTCAACTTGCGATTTAAGCTGAGGCTTGAGTAACGTCCTCTGTCCATCCTTGCTGGCAGGTGAAAGTCAAATGCCTTGATACACCCGAAACTCTTTATTTATATGTGCAATATATGTGTATATTGACATACTGTATATATACATACATATATTACCTTAATGGGTTATGCTACATTGTAGCTGCTGTTTGCTAAGTTCTCCATTAGTATAATTTCCGTAACACACTTCAGGACTCAATAGAGTGGAAAAATTCCTTTGTCAATAATATTCTCGTTGGTGTGTCATGTTATGGCCATTGTGCATCACTGAAGCTCTGTAGAAGTTCTTTGACAATGACGCATTAAGAGCAGGTGGGGGGGCTGGAGCAACTTATATTTCTGTTATGTGTCTGTCACCGGTTACGAGTCTTTCTACTTCTGCAGCTTGGCATGGGCTTTTCTGCTGATCGCCTGGTCAACCACACTGGTGCTGTTTGCAGCCCACTGGTCTAAAAATCCGTCACTGCCTGGTTGACCTGGCAATTACCTGTAGTCCTTTCCCGGAGTTACCACCCTCGCCACCTGGCCTCAGATTAGGCCCTGACCCGGATGATCGACCAAGCTGTTGATGTACACTGCAGGCAGCCCAATGACTGCACCACAACCCGATTGCTTAGGAACTGACATGAGTATCTTATCACGTTCCGTCTTGAAGACAGCTACAGGTTTGATGATAACTCCCCTGATACTCAGAGAGAGGGTGTTGGAAAGTCATTATTATTAATTTGTTACTTGGACTACCCATCGTGGCCCGTCCAGCGCCTTCTTGAAGACAGTCAGGGGTCTATTGGTAATCCCCCTTATAAATGGTGCCTTAACTAAATTACAGGAACATTTCACACAGAAATCGACGACTGGTCTACAGTCTGGCACGATTATTTAGTCATGATCCAATTCCTTTTAATAATACCAAGAACTGCCTTATTTCTGGCAATATGTTAGGTAAAAAGCCACAGATGCAACTGATGTGACATTTCAGTGAGGCCACCATAAAGTGTCACGTTGGTTGCATCTGTGTCCATTTTGCTCTAGAGCTCCTCTAGAGCGAAATGTGTCAACAATAAAATGCTGCATTAATTTCACATGTGTCCTGTTACCTAACAATCTTACGCTATTGAGAAAAAGGCTTTGTTGTAGATTCATTATTCTTTCTGTCTTCTGGTAATGTATACTCTGTTTAATATGACTTTGTTTTCATGTCTTATGCAGTAGAATCATGACGCATCTTATGTATGGCATTTCGAGTTGAATATTCGTACACACATGGATAAGCAAATAAAATACAAACTCACACACACAATTTAATACACACAATACATACAACACATACACACAATACATAAGCTGTATCGTGTACTTGTGGGGGGTTGAAGATGGTCAGACTCAGTTGTTTGAAGCAAAATCTTTATTGAAAATGTGATTACGAATGAGATATCGTTTGAGACTGTATAGGGACGTTACTTCACTGCTGCCTTCACTGCTGCCTTCACCACTGCCTTCATTGCTGCACGTGCTGCTGGTTGAAGGAGCATCTACCTTTTGAGCTCTCTTGTTTGGAATTAGAAAGCAATAAATTTTTACTGACTGCCAGGCGAAAAACAAAATAAAATACAGCGTCTTAACCAGAGGTTCATGGATGGTTAACATCGTTAATCACACTCTCTGGCAAGAATTAATTATAAGAGCACTAGAAAAACCAGGTTTCTTCACCTGATACTTGAGTAATGTGACTTGCTGATCAGTTCCACTCTCTCAGAACTCGCCTACCTCTGTGATTTCTTTTTCGTCGTATCTTCTGTCCACTGCATCACTTGTCACTAGGTATGGCTTTTACATTCAATGTCAACATTCAGTTATAACAAACGGAATAGTTCGCTGTTACCAAAACTAACTGTAACAAATGTTACAGAGGAGTCAACAGCGGCAACAATAAAAGAGGAATGCGAGAGGCAACAACAATAGTGTCAAAATCATCACCAGAGACTAAGTCCATGTGTCATAGTCATTGCCATATTCAACAGTAATTCCAAGCCAGAGATCATAAGACACACTATGTAAACATAGGCAGGAGCCGCAGCGTTAATTAAGCCATTAACGGCAATCTGAGACATATTTATACTTCGTTTGAAGTTTTAGGTGATACATTATGGGAAATTTTGATGAAAGGGGAAAACTTTCCCATTTTAAAAAGGATGGAAATGAGTGAGGGACAAGAATTGCGTAAATAAAAACGCTGGGTTCTTAGTTTTACTAAAGGTTACAATTACATTTTCACACTTTGATATCAAAATTACCAGAAGACAACCCTGGAGTCTTATTTTGTCAAAGAAGAGACTTAATAAGGAGACGTGACGAGGCTTTGATATTTTAAAGTATATGTCATGCACTATGCATTCTGGTATACATCAAATTTAATAAAACGTTTTGACTTAAACCACGAATTACAGAACACGAGAAATATAAAACAGTTTAAAGTAAAACATATACCATGGACAATTTGTAACTTACACTTGCTGTGTAAATACATATTTTTTGTTCCATTTCAGTGCAATAGCTATATTAAGTCTCATTTGGTAACAGTTTCTTTACAGCAATAAAAGGTGAGAAACACTTAGTGTATACGTAAAACACAGAAGTCAGTTTCCGTAACCTGGAAAACCATGATCAAGACAAATGTCTTATAATGGTTATTAAGACAACAGCCGGAAACAATTTGCATGTTAGACTTAAGACCGACTCCACACAAACAACTTATTAGTAAAACTACTGATATTACTATTGAATATACTAGAATTTACACACTGATTGATAGATTGTCAATTAACATAATTTATTAGGAATTAACTGTTAGTGTAACGTGAAATGTGCTGGGAGAAATATCAACATTACTTGTATTACGGCCATAAGAAATCCTTTATCTTAAACAAGTTTAAGAAATTAAGATAAGACACTCTGCAGAATAAGCTTTTGTTGTGAGGTTTCAGCAAGGAGTGACTGAGCAAGGCTCCACACATGGCCATAACGTTGTCCCATCCAAAGCATCGAAAATTAACAAATAAACTGTTGGTTGCTCTTAACGAACTAGTAAGTCTCATGTTAAACAGTCTAGCAGATAACCTAATTATTATGCAATATGGTTTGGAAAAAAAAACCAAAGCTAACTAACTTCATCAAACTAGATGTTCCTCTTACGTGCAACACCCTAAAATACAACACACGTATTACTGTAAAGATTAATATTGTGCCAGAGTTTCTCTGTATACATGCTCCAAGGATTATTTTTTATATGTTGTATTGCTACAGCCTAAAAAAATCACATAAGCAATATTTACACAAGGAACTAGAAACACACGTAAACAAACACTAGGACATATTTCACCCCTGCTTCAAATTACGGTATAAAGTACTGACCACTGGAGGTACTTGATCATGCTGAAAACGGTACAAAATACCGACAAGTTGATGATTAAAACATATGTGCAACATTTGGATATCTATATTGCTGAAAACGTTTAGCCTACACAGTAGGCTTCTCCAGTCAAATACTGCATATAATCCTGCCTCTGTATTTGACTGAAGAAGCCTACTGTGTTGGCTAAACGTTTCAACAATAAAGAAACCAAAGTGTTGCACATGTATCTTACCCTCATACTTGATTATAACACGTCTTAGGGGAATAATTAATAATAAGACAATCATGGGTTAAACCAACTTCCTATTCTGACATTTACTGAAAAATATACAGTAATACTTTAATTACAATCAATCATCCTACACTTTTTCAGGGATACAACTCAGGGAGATTTATATTTAATACTAAAAGAGATTGAATTTACAGATAAATAATAAGTGAAATGGGTGCTAGGTAGACTGGAATATTACAGAATAAAGTCCAGCATCCATTAAAATACACACCTCCAGCTATAGAGGAAAATTAGACTTTAAAGTCAAGCTTAACCTCCTCTGAGTTCAGATCTTCCAAGAGAACTCTACCGTGTGCTCGCTCACAGAGCTAAGAGTCCCAAACCAGGGCAAGGAAATCAGGGATTAGCACTTCTGGATATTACAGTCAACAAACAGATAGTGGAGACTGCATACTATTGTGTCAACTAGAGTATTAGCTAAATTGGGTTTCATCTGTGGTGTTATTTACACCCGACAAAACGACTGTTTCTAAACAGTCTCAAGAGAGTGACTCGAATTTCTTTATTGACGTACAATAATACGAAAAGAACTTCAGCTGAATTTTATGGACTTAAGGCTCAGGGAGATTGACACCAGTGAGTCCATCTATCATCATTCTATCATGCAGGAGGAGCCACATGTCTATGGTGCATCCAACAAAATAAGCAGACTCTTGGATGTCACTACCGCCCGGCTCCGGCTGGGTTACAAGTATCTTTGGCAGGTTAAATCACCACCACCAGATGTAGACCAAACGAAATGTAAACTTTGCCAGATGGATTATTGTCACACCTTGCGTCATTATGTACTGGAGTGTGATAAAATTAATGAATTTAGAAACAACTCACTCAGAAGTGTTCAAGAAATGGCTAAGTATTTTATCCACAGTGGTATATTACAGACCATTCTGGAGAAATACCCTGACTTTGCTAGCTGTAAATAAAGCATTACCACATATGTGCATGTGTGTGTGTGTGTGTGTGTGTGTGTGTGTGTGTGTGTGTGTGTGTGTGTGTGTGTGTGTGTGTGTGTGTGTGTGTGTGTGTGTGTGTGTGTTTGTGTGTATGTGTGTGAGTGTGTGAGTGAGTGTGTGTGTGTGTGTGTGTGTGTGTGTGTGTGTGTGTGTGTGTGTGTGTGTGTGTGTGTGTGTGTGTGTGTGTTTAGTGTGTGTGTGTGTATGTATGAGTGTGTGTGCGTGTGTGTATGAGTTTGTGTGTGTGTGTGTGTGTGTGTGTGTGTGTGTGTGTGTGTGTGTGTTTATGTGTGTGTGTGTATGAATTTGTATGTGTGTGTGTGTGTGTGTGTGTGAGAGAGACTCAGCAATCAACATTTGCACCAATAACTCACTACAGTTGTGACCGGGTGTGGAAGTGTGAATTGCTCATTACTCTAAAATTTGTTCATGATTGCAGCCATGTATAAACGTAAGTAACCATTCTTACAGTATTCATTACCTTTGTAACTTGTGAGTTCATTACCTTTGTAACTTGTGAGTTCATTACCTTGTACCTAGTTCAGCCATCAAAACTTTGGAGCCCGGTCCCTGGACCCATTGTGTACCTCTGTAATCTGTAAATACCTTTGTAACTTGTCATGATTGTGACTAGACCTACCTGGAGTTCATTACCTTTGTAAATTGTGAGTTCATTACCTTTGTAAATTGTGAATTCATTACCTCTGTAACTTGCTCAGCTATCAAAACTTTGAGGCCCAGTGTGAGAGAGACTCAGCAATCAACATTTGCACCAATAACTCACTACAGTTGTGACCGGGTGTGGAAGTGTGAATTGCTCATTACTCTAAAATTTGTTCATGATTGCAGCCATGTATAAACGTAAGTAACCATTCTTACAGTATTCATTACCTTTGTAACTTGTGAGTTCATTACCTTTGTAACTTGTGAGTTCATTACCTTGTACCTAGTTCAGCCATCAAAACTTTGGAGCCCGGTCCCTGGACCCATTGTGTACCTCTGTAATCTGTAAATACCTTTGTAACTTGTCATGATTGTGACTAGACCTACCTGGAGTTCATTACCTTTGTAAATTGTGAGTTCATTACCTTTGTAAATTGTGAATTCATTACCTCTGTAACTTGCTCAGCTATCAAAACTTTGAGGCCCAGTCCCTGGACCAATTATGTACCTCTGTAATCTTTTGACTACCGCCCACAGGATGGGTATGGGGTGCATAATAAACATATTAAACTAAAAAACGTAAATGTGTCTTCGTTCAATTTAAAACGCATTTGTTTTGAAACTAAATACATACTGAATAAATCCTCGAAGTAACGACTCTTTCGTCTCTGTTTTCGGTTTCATATTTAAAAAATCTTTGGCCAAGATGACTACAGACCAAATAGCATCTATAAGTTGCACTGTTTCCAAGTATCTGACAATATATATCTTGTGGTTGTGTTTCCAGTTGCCAGAGAGCAGCGAGGAATTCAGTGAACCGCGTCATGTCGCAGGTCGGCAGGTCCTGGTACAGGCCCACCCAGAGCAGGTAACACCTAACATGACCTACCATGGATATATATCTATCTATCTATCTATCTATCTATCTATATATATATATATATATATATATATATATATATATATATATATATATATATATATATATATATATATATATATATATATATATATATATATATGTATGTATAATGTGAATGTAAAGTGAGTCACCACATGCATGAAAACTGAGATACAGGTGAACGTGAGATATATATATTATTTCGGCGTATGTCAGATAATACAATATTTCTCTCTAATTCATTTCCAGTCATCTATCACAATTTATGAAGAAATATTTTGCAATAACCATCCAACATTATTTATTATTGGCTCGGCTGGTAGCATACTCCGTGGTTCGACCCTGACACGGGTACAAACACTGGGCATGTTTCTGCTGTCTCTGTGCACGTAGCAGTAAGTAGGTACCTGGGTGTTAGTCGGTGTGAGGCATCACAGGGGGTGGTAGTATACTTTAAATACGGCTGGGGCTTTGAAATAAGCTGAAGTAAGATAACAGCTCTTAGCCTGTAAAACTGATCTGTGCAAAATAAAATCATGCAATTTACAATCATGGCTTCTTGGTTCACCTAACTGCTGGCAGTACAAGTGCACGGGCGTGCGAGCACTACACTCCGAAATTCCACGGTGATCATTTTGCATATAAATTCACATGTCACATACAAACCAGTGATAAATTGTCAACAATCATCGGAGTTTACGACATCGATCACTACTGGCGCAGTACTGGTCTTCATCTCACAAACACACACACACAGACACTTCAAGAACTTCATATATTTATTATGAACGAGCTACAACTCGCCTGCATGGCTCCTCCTCATCCTCCCATACCTTGGGCTTGACACTAGTCGATAACAGTGATGAAGAGCTGCTAACAACGGCCGAGCAGGTCCAAGACCACCTTTGTAACCCCTGCGTCGCTCTCGAGGTCCCAGTGACAACCATCAGATCTTACTCTTAAAACTACAAACTGGAATTTTGTGATCTTATTTTTTGTAGTTTTTTAAATTTTTATAAAGTCATCATGGAAGCAATACAACATAAGTTGTATTGCTTCCATGATGCCTAATCCGTTATTTCTGTAACTCTCTCTCTCTCTCTCTCACTCTTTCTCTCTCTCTGTCTCTCTCGTAAAATAATTTGTTATTATTTGATCATAACTGTTCACGAAATGAACAAATGTATCATTCTGCGTTACGAGCCTGATCAACCAGGCTGTTACTGCTGGCTGCACGCAAACCAACGTACGAGCCACAGCCCGGCTGATCAGGTACCGACTTTAGGTGCTTGTCCAGTACCAGCTTGAAGACTGCCAGGGGTCTATTGGTAATCCCCCTTATGTATGCTGGGAGACAGTTGAACAGTCTCGGGCCTCTGACACTTACTGTATGGTCTCTTAACGTGCTAGTGACACCCCTGCTTTTCATTGGAAATCATACAACCAGACAGATGACTAACACAGAGCAGGAATGTGTAAACGAAGCTGTTTATGTTTGTAGTGACGATGGAAAATTTCAGTTGTATTATGCAAATATCGCAAACCAAGCGATACACGATGCAAAAAACCACGGAGGGAGTAGAATGGTAGCTCTAGGCCAGTGAAGACGTTCCCTGGGATCGTATTTGCTTGGACATCCTCCTCTTTTCTGCAATTTTGCAGGCTGCTTAGGAAGTGTTGATTGCAACACGAAAGGCCTATAGTTACCATTGTACTTCCCCTGTGGTTGTTTTGCATCGTTCATTTGTATGTATGCAAGTCTGCGTGTATGTTAGACTAAGACGTGGGTCGTCTGAATGTTGAAACTCTTGTTTCAGAGGAATGTCTACTCCAGCACTACCTACCACCTTCTCTTCACAATACACACCGGAGTAGCTGGTGATAAGTTCAGCTAAGAAAGAAAATACTATTATAAGAATAAATTAGAACCCACTATTACCAAAACAAAAACACTAAACATTATTATTGCACTACATCAATCGGAATCCTGATGTAGAGCACTGCTACTGCATCTTTGTGTTAATAGTGATTTCATAATTATTATTTATTTATCTGCAAGTAATGGGAAATTATTAAGAAATGCTAGTACTAGTTTGTGCAGAATATCGAGCAAGAAAAAATATGACAGGGTTTCAGACAACCCTTCTTGCATGGCCAGTGACCACTGAGATAAAAGTGTTTCACAGTGGTGACAATTACCACTCGTCTTCCAGTGTCTGAGACGGAGAGAAAGTTGATAGAGTCTGAGCTTAGGTGAGAACACTGCTGTGTCAACACTTTTACACAGTATCTGGGAGTGGAACTTGTTCCACGAAATGTAAATCACAAGAGATAATGGAGGGTGTGTCGTGGCCTGATACAATGAGAGAAAGAAGTTTCCCCGTGCGTCTGTGTGTGGAAATTTCCAAAGGGCACTAAAGTAAGATTTTCTATATAAAGCCTTTGAGTTGAATAATAAATACAAGCCTCACCTCAATTCTCAGGCTTTCACAAGAACATTTAATGAAACTGTCTTAGGATTTCGGTACAGAAATCCTTAACATATAATTTTATCCTCGATATCTTTCTGGGACAAATTGAAAACTTAATATTAGTGGATGATCAAGTGGGTGCAGCTCTAGGGGTTTGTATCTGGAGTGGAGGATGTAGAGCTTTATCAAGTCGTAACTTGATGAAGCTCTACACAGAGCGAAACATTGTCCCAGCAAATTCGTGTTCTTATATCAAGGTCTGTTTACCGCTGATAGTTTAAAGTAACAAAAATATAAATAGTTTATAGTTAAAATATAAGCCAAACTAGCAGCCAAGTTGTTTACAGCTGTGTATAGCCTGATTGTTGTGTAGTTAACTACTGAATTGGTGTGGAGTTATCTGTCGGGGTGATAGCCATCATTAATAAATCATCTAATGTATATTAAAAAAACGAGAGTAACAAAATTCCCCAAAAATGCTACTTTAATCCATTTAATTCCCTGTTATGATTGGTCGCAACTGTTGTTTTACAAGTCGTTACCAGTGACCAACATAGTTGCTACCACTGTGACCAATACAGTCGCTACCACTGTGACCAACATAGTTGCTACCACTGTGACCAATACAGTCGCTACCACTGTGACCAACATAGTCGCTATCACTGTGACCAACACAGTCGCTACCACTGTGACCAACATAGTTGCTACCACTGTGACCAATAAAGTCGCTACCACTGTGACCAACACAGTTGCTACCACTGTGACCAACACAGTCGCTACCACTGTGACCAACACAGTCGCTACCACTGTGACCAACATAGTTGCTACCACTGCTACAAACACAATCGCTACCACTGTGACCAACACAGTTGCTACCACTGTGACCAACATAGTTGCTACCACTGTGACCAACACAGTCGCTACCACTGTGACCAACACAGTCGCTACCACTGTGACCAACACAGTTGCTACCACTGTGACCAACATAGTTGCTACCACTGCTACAAACACAATCGCTACCACTGTGACCAACACAGTTGCTACCACTGTGACCAACATAGTTGCTACCACTGTGACCAACACAGTCGCTACCACTGTGACCAACACAGTCGCTACCACTGTGACCAACACAGTTGCTACCACTGTGACCAACATAGTTGCTACCACTGTGACAAACAGTCGCTACCACTGTGACCAACACAGTCGCTACCACTGTGACCAACATAGTTGCTACCACTGTGACAAACAGTCGCTACCACTGTAACCAACAGTCGCTACCACTGTGACCAACAAAGTCGCAACCACCGTGACCAACACCACAGTTAACACCACTCAGGCCAACTCCACCACTGTGACCCATCTCGCCTCTCATGGGAGCGTGTTCAATCATCAAGAGACATCAGAGTACAAGTCATATAATCCAGGGAGGCAACACAACATCAAGTTACATCCTCCAGGGAATTCATATATGTAATTATGTTGAGGATTATCGTTTTAGTGTTTTTTTTCTCTTTGTAACTAAGCTTAACATTTGAAGAGTTGCTCGTAGCTCTGCTTCAAGCTTCAAGCTTTCAAACAGTAACTAAAAACAGCTTGGACGTTGTACTTAATAATGATTACATTATCTACGTTTTTGTAAGTAGTTACTTAAATTATTTTCATGAGGATCCGCTAAACCCGTCGAACTCATGCATCACTTAGGGAATAGGAAGTAATCAGCTTTGATCCAAGAAAGGGGAATGTTAGTTTCGGTTCCTTGGATCATAAGCCTATCAGCAACATTTTAGGCTCCTCTCCCCCAACCTTCAAAAGGTTTGTATGCAGAAACACACAAAACTGAATAGGGAAACACGAAAAACATTACACGATAACGTAAACAGCCAGGGAAATGCTGGAGCTGGACAAATAGCCTAACCAAAAGTGTGTAAATTCCCAGCATGAGTGCTAATATAGGTCTGTCACTGACGCACAAGAGAGACCTCGATATATTACTGTATATACGTCGGAACAAAAAAGAAAGAATATCTTGCTGAATTAATGTCTTGAAGCAAAGTTGCTGTGCCCAAATGTCAGGATTACAACCGGAATTATATTTATATGAAGCACTAAATTCGCATGTGACATTCAGTGAGAGGTGTAGCCCGATAATACAGAGACTGACATTACTTTTGCAGCGAGACTTTGCCTCAGGATGTTGGAAACTTAATAATAATAATAATAATAATAATAATAATAATAATAATAATAATCAATATTTCTAAAAAGCGCGTTATGCAACTGATACAGGATTGCTCGAGGCTTGGTTGGTAGTGTCCTCAGCTCACACTGAGGATCCGGGGACCAATCCCCGGCACAGGTGAAACGTTGGGCATGTTTCCTTACACCTACTGCACCTGTTCAACTAGCAGTAAGTAGATCCTTGGGTGTTAGACGACTGCTGTGGGTCGCATCAAGGGGAAAAGATTACCACAAGTTGAAATTTTCTGCATAACCCGAGGTTTTCAACATAACGATGTATGTTCGGTTTGAAATAATTGTATAATATACTTGCAGAAATGAAGATTAATAACAATAATAATATCATTCTTATTTTTATTAATATTATTAGGACTGGTTGACATTGTAGGAATACTTCACAGAAAGCCTCTGATTATTCAAAGTTCACGCAGCCTTAAAATTAACTTCTGTCTACTGGATGATTTTTTAAGTTGTAAAAAAATGCAAATTTTTGTGTACTTTAACATTAGCTCCAACACTTTGTTTATGACATTTTTGGCCTTTTTGGGGGGTGGGGGTTAAGAATTTATAACGATTGTAGTGGTTACTGAAGAATGAGACACTTGTGCAATATCTGGGAATCTTTAATGAGAAAACTTTTCGCCAGTTAGGGGCTTCTTCAATCCAATACGGAGAATAACAGAGGAAGAGGAGGAGTATGAAGTAATCAGTCCCTCAGCCTGGAGTTGATGTGTTCAGTCCATCAATCTTGAGATACGTGGTTATTACATGTTGCTCAAATACAAATAGAACTTTACATTCCAGCATTACTGTACAGGACATACAATAGTATGAAGGCCCATATAATGTATATCAGTTCGGGCAAAACTTCGGCTATCATATACATAAAATTTACATACTGTAGTTTCATTTAGTTTTTCTTCAAAGGGTCTAATACACAGTTACAAGTTCATTCATAAAATACCACAGTAAAAAAATATGCTTTATTTAACATGGTGCGTGGTAATAATTACTTAAATTGCAATACAAAATATAACATAGTATGTCAGAATTATTTTTACAGACATGGATTTAAGAAATAAGTACAAAGGTATTGCAATGGAAAATTGAGCTTTAGCTCAGGATGAATCAAACACGGAGGCCATCAAAGTGAATTTTGTAAAGTAAAAGGACACAAGTGCAACTAATGTTACATTTTATTGTGGCAACGTTTCGCTCTCCAGGAGTTTTGTTAAGCCGTTACGACAACGGTTTGACAAAGCTCCTGGAGAGCGAAACGTTGCCACAATAAAATGTCATGCTAGTTGCACTTGTGTCCTTTTACTTTACATATTGTCGGTAATTCTACCAACTTTATTACGAGGTGAATTTTGTCTTGTGTTAAATCTGTGAGTTATTTTGCAGTTACCCAGGAAGAATTTCGGAGAAGGGTTTATATTTGAACTGACTGTCCTGTATATATAGTATGCACAGTGGAGTGAGTGCAGACATCGGTGTGTGACGTGATCAACGAAGGTCTGGTTAGCCGGCGAGGTCAGCAGTGTGCACCCTCGGCGGAAGCAGCAAGGGCCAGGGCGGGAGTTGAGTTACTGAGGGCGGTGAAGGGAACTGGTGAGGGTCGTGGAGTGTTGGCTTCCCCTTTCTCGCTGCCCTCACGCGTCCCCCCGCATGAGGGAGTCAAGAGGCTCCACAGAGCTTATGTGGTCACGGGGGACGCGGGGAGGAAACTAGAGAGGCGGACCTCCATGACAGTGAGGATTTGCTCTTTGTGTTCAGTCTCTCTTCTCCAGAGCTGCCTCACTGCTACAACTTCTTACAAAAAAAAAGAATAGACAGAATTACTTCAACAGCAACTCAAGAGATCATGATGTTGAAATCCAATGACGTAATCGAATAATTTATTAAGAACAATTTCAGTGAAAAAAAATCCAAACTTTGCACACTGTAATCCATTTGATAATTACATAGGCCATACTGATCTACCTAAGCACTATTATATATACCTTTGTATATATAAGGCAACATCACAGCGAGATGACTGAGGAAAGTACAAATAAAATAATAAGTAATAGCAAATAGGAATCCCTTGCACAGGCAGTTCTCATTGCTGGTAGACGTCTGTACTTCCCCAAAACACTTTCATGCCACAGTTTTGTATCTTCACTTGCGAATGATACCAAGATGTGCATGAAAATCACCTCATTTGAAGACACGGAAAATTGCAGGAAGGTGTAAGCAGGTATTTACATTAAGTAGTGAAGAACATAACATTCAATAGTGATAAGTTCTAGCTGCTTAGTTATGGAAAGAATGAGGAACTAAAAAAAAAGCATTGTATAGAAAACCCAAGAGGATCATCAAATAGAATGAAAGGAACACATGAAAGAGCGGAAAGTAATAATACTGGTTAACCTTTCTTTCAAGCAACACAGTAAAGATAACGCCATGACAGCCAGAAAAATGACAAGAGAGGGTAGTGAGAAATTCCGAAACAAAGGAAAATGTGCCCATGGTGGCATTATTCAAATAGCTTTTTCGTTCTCGTTTAGAGTATTGCTCAGTGATGACAGCCCCGTTAATGACAGAAAGATATCAAAACTGGAGCAGATACAGAGATCATTTACGGCTTTCATAGAGCCAATAAAGTATTTAAATTAATGGAACACCTCAAATTCCTAAATATGCACTTGCTGGAGCAGAGAATATTTATGGAAAGTACTTGTGAACCTAATCCCATATATGCACACTTCCATAACACCATACTGGAGTGAAATATATGAGAGAAGGTATAAAATAAACCCAGTGAAAAGCAGAGGCACCGTTAGCACAATAAGAGAATTATTTTTTTTTTTTTATTATCACACTGGCCGATTCCCACCAAGGCAGGGTGGCCCGAAAAAGAGAAACTTTCACCATCATTCACTCCATCACTGTCTTGCCAGAAGGGTGCTTTACACTACAGTTTTTAAACTGCAACATTAACACTCCTCCTTCAGAGTGCAGGCACTGTACTTCCCATCTCCAGGACTCAAGTCCGGCCTGCCGGTTTCCCTGAATCCCTTCATAAATGTTACTTTGCTCACACTCCAACAGCACGTCAAGTATTAAAAACCATTTGTTTCCATTCACTCCTATCAAACACGCTCACGCATGCCTGCTGGAAGTCCAAGCCCCTCGCACACAATACCTCCTTTACCCCCTCCCTCCAACCCTTCCTAGGCCGACCCCTACCCCGCCTTCCTTCCACTACAGACTGATACACTCTTGAAGTCATTCTGTTTCGCTCCATTCTCTCTACATGTCCGAACCACCTCAACAACCCTTCCTCAGCCCTCTGGACAACAGTTTTGGTAATCCCGCACCTCCTCCTAACTTCCAAACTACGAATTCTCTGCATTATATTCACACCACACATTGCCCTCAGACATGACATCTCCACTGCCTCCAGCCTTCTCCTCGCTGCAACATTCATCACCCACGCTTCACACCCATATAAGAGCGTTGGTAAAACTATACTCTCATACATTCCCCTCTTTGCCTCTAAGGACAAAGTTCTTTGTCTCCACAGACTCCTAAGTGCACCACTCAAGAGAATATTGTATCAAAACCGGTGGCTTCAGATTAATGAACATCTTACTAGAAGATATCAGAAACATTGCTGGGACATGTGTAGAAGTCTTCAAGAGGAAAGAGGACAAGTATTTCCACCTTGTGCTAGATCACCTGGACACATGGGTAGCCAGCAGCAGCATGGTTGACCAGGCAAGCACCAGACAAACTTGGCTCTGGGCCGGGCTCCGGGAGTAGAAAAACTCTCGAAACTCAAAGGTATATCAAAGGTAAATGTAAATATGCTAATTTAATCAATTACGTTTCTTGGGTATTTCAAATCATTAGCTATTTCATAAATTTTGGATATTTCTTCATCTATGAACTCTGGACTACAAATACGTAAAGCTCTCAAAAACATTGATGAGAAAACAGACAGTTTAACTCTACCTTGATGTGAAGAATAATAGTGTACATAGGAACAGTTATTTGTAGGTTTTCTGTAAATTTTAAATTTGAAAGGGAATTTTAAATTTGAAAATTTTAAATTTGAAAGGGAACACTGCAGCAGGCCAGCGGGCCTACTGCAGTGTTCCCTTTCTTATGAGTCGCGCGTCAGGTGTTGCTTTGTTGTGGGATGTGATAGTGAGGTGTGGTCTAGACCCTTTATATGCCTTCCTTTGATGCATTACTTTTATTGTTCCTTGATAATGTGAGTAGTCACGAAAGCACTTGGAATTTCTCTATTCTTTCACAGTTCTTGTTTTGCATATTCTGAAATCACCTGTTTACTGTGATCTTATTGCATATATATATATATATATATATATATATATATATATATATATATATATATATATATATATATATATATATATATATATATATATATATATATATATATATATATATATACATATATATATACATGTATATATATATATATATATATATACATATATATATATATATATATATACATATATATATATATATATACATATATATATATATATATATATATACATATATATATATATATATATATACATATATATATATATATATATATACATATATATATATATATATATATATATATATATATATATATATATATATATATATATATATATATATATATATATATATATATGTCGTGCCGAATAGGCAGAACTTGCGATCTTGGCTTAAATAGCAACGCTCATCTTGCCATATAGGACAAGTGAAAATTTGTGTATGCAATAATTTAGCCAAAATCATTCTGAACCTAACGAAAAAAATATATTTCACTGTGTTTGTTTAGTATTAAATTGTTGTAAACAAATCTAAAATATATTAAGTTGGGTTAGGCTAAAATAAATTGTTCTTGTTATAATAAGGTTAGGTAAGTTTTCTAAGTTCCTTTTGGTGCAAAATTATAAATTTATACATCAACATTAATGAAAAAAATGTATCTTTAAACGTATAAGAAATTTTTTTAGAAAGGACTTAATTTTAAATGAGTTCTTGTTAATTGACCAGTTTTACATATTCGGCACGACATATATATATGTGTGTGTGTGTGTTTGTGTGTGTATCCGTTACAGGAGATCAAGTTATTCATTTAATCCTGGGCTCTCAAATGATTGTGCACTCCTCAGAAAATGGGTCAACTTTACACAAGTATGTGGAAAAAGACAC
This sequence comes from Cherax quadricarinatus, assembly GCF_038502225.1. Taxonomy (NCBI): domain Eukaryota; kingdom Metazoa; phylum Arthropoda; class Malacostraca; order Decapoda; family Parastacidae; genus Cherax; species Cherax quadricarinatus. The sequence continues at coordinate 46,070,942 of NC_091310.1, read as the reverse complement.
TTATGTACAGTTCAGGACATTTATTAAAGGAAACGTTTCGCCACGAGTGGTTTCTTCAGTCCTAGGACTGAAGAAGCCACTCGTGGCGAAACGTTTCCTTTAATAAATGTCCTGAACTGTACATAAGTGTCTCTTTCCACATCTTGTCGGTATCACCATATCATTTCCTTTACACAAATAATCCGCACAAAAGAGAGAGGAGCTTACGACGACGTGTGACTTTGTAAATGGTCCGAGTCGGATCGAAACGTCGTCGTAAGCTCCTCTCTCCTATGTGCAGGTTATTTGTGTATTGAACATTAAAATGGTATAAAATACCGACAGGTTGTTAGGTAAGACACATATGCAACAGTTAGGTATCTTTATTATGAAACGTTTCGCCTACACAGTAGGCTTCTTCAGTCAAGTACAGAAAAGTTGATAGAAGCAGAAGATACTTGAAGACGATGTAATCAGTCCATCACCCTTAAAGTTTTGAGGTGGTCAGTCCCTCAGTCTGGAGAAGAGCATTGTTCCATAGTATGAAACAATATGGAACAATGCTCTTCTCCAGACTGAGGGACTGACCACCTCAAAACTTTAAGGGTGATGGACTGATTACATCGTCTTCAAGTATCTTCTGCTTCTATCAACTTTTCTGTACTTGACTGAAGAAGCCTACTGTGTAGGCGAAACGTTTCATAATAAAGATACCTAACTGTTGCATATGTGTCTTACCTAACTATTTGTGTATTGTTCCAGTCACGGTATTGTGCCTTTTTGTTAGTTATGGGTCAACTTGGATGGGGTTATGCACTTTTGCGAGACGGTACAAGGCATCTTGAGCAACAAGAACACAATCATTGGTCCATCCTTTTCATTTATTTTGTTTTCCTCGGAAAATGAGAATTGTTAGTTGCATTGGACCTCAATGTTGCTCCGAGCAGGATGCTGCCTAACCAATGGTTGATGCTTCTGGTAGGACGCACTTCACTCCAGCGATGACTATGGTATTTTTATTGACAAATATTTCATAATAGCATTAAAATGTATGGCAGATGGGGATCTATGAAAACTAAAAAAAAAAAAAAAATAACTGATAAATTAACCTCGAGATGCTGGTGGTGTTTACGTAAAGCTGAGGGCCACAGGCAGGCCACATCGCGTGAGAGCCTGACCAGCGAGATACACCAGAATATGCTAACCCAGCCATATATGTCGACACACAGGCAAGCCTGCTCCATCCCACTTCTTCACTAGCCAGAGATTTGCATATTCATTCATTCACACGTCCGGATCCTCTCACGAACACGGCCGGGAGTCTCCATCCATTCTCTCTCTCTCCTGCCCAAGGTAGACCGCTTTACCCCTTTCCCGGGCCAGTCCCCATCCCCACTCACAGGTTCCTCCCCAGTGCCCAAGACGAGAGGCCACTGCTTCCCTTCCAGGGCCACTCCCCTACCTCCTCCACGGACCAAACCCTCATCTTTCAGTGGGTCACTCTCTCTCCCCCACAATGAAATCTCCGTGCTTGAAAGCACACTACTCAACCCAAGTGTCTTTCCCGTCATCGTATCTAACATAGACGTGCAAATTGCAAAAACTAACATCTTTCTCGGACAATGCTAGAAATGAGGTACAATATCTTGTAACTTTTTTTTTTATTTTGTATTGTTAGTATCAGTCCTAGGTTTTGTTTTTCCCTTACCTCATCAATCCAAAAAGAAAAAAAATGAGAATAACTTACCACATGTCATTGCATCTTCATTTCAATCTTATAAGTGGAAGATGGGTATTAACAAAGGGGATATAAATAAGGTCTTGAGGATATCTCTCCAACAGAGAACCCGCAATAACAGATTCAAATTAGATAAGTTTAGATGTAGCAAGGATATAGGAAAGTATTGGTTTGGAAATAGGGTAGTTGGTGAGCGGAACAGTCTGCCTAGTAATGTTATTGAAGCTAAAACCTTGGGTAGCTTCAAATTTAGGTTGAATATATACATGAGTGAGAGGGGTTGGATTTGAGTGGAACTTGCACATGAGTAAATAGAATTATCAAAGCTTATTGCTTGGGTAGCACTGAAGCTGGGTTGGGCAAACATTCTATTAGGGGATGGATTTGTGAAGAACCTGCCTAGTATGGGGAAACAGGCCTGCTGCAGTGTTCCTCCTTTCTTTTGTTCTTATATCTAGAGGGTTTTCATAGTTAAGTTTACTTCTTCTCAGTACCCTATGCTAGACACAAGCTTAGAGAACCCAACATCACTAATACTTTGAAGCGGATCAGAAGTATTCGTCAGTTGCTAAATATAAATGAATATGACTCTTCAGTAAAATTGTCAAATTGGGACTTACGCCCCCCAGTAGCAGTGTGAACTTTGTGTTCAGGACACCACATCAGTGATAAAAATTTGAAGCTAATCAGATAAATCATTCTCCGTTTATATCACTGATTCCAACAATTCCAAGTCCAAGGATTTATTTGGGCCAAAAAAATTTTTCTGTCAAATTGGAAAATGGTCATGATGACACTGTTTGTTGGACTAATTGCTCCCCACAAACAAACAAAAATCCTGTATATACAGCTTTCATGGAAGTTTATGAGAGTTTTCATAAGATAAGTGTTCCGAAAAAGGCGCCTCAGACAGGGTAGAATCAGATGAGAGAAAACACTCTCGTGTCATGCTAAAACGGTCTCATTTTATGTTTTCAAGTGTACATTCTTAAGTAGCATCAAAAATGGTTCAAATGGAGTAATGTTTTTGGTAATATATAGTTATATTTCCTAATTTCTGGCTATCTTCCCTAATTTTTAGTTATTTCTTGTAATTTTTAGTAATTTTTCCTTATTTTTGATCATTTTTAGTCATTTTTTCTTATTTTTGACAATTTTTAGTCATTTTTCCTTATTTTTGATAATTTTCAGTCATTTTCTCATAATTTTTAGTTATTTTTTCATAATTTTTAGTTATTGTTAATGAGTTTTATTTATTTAAGTGTATATTCTGAATCATCATAGAAAATAGTACCCCTGGCATGATTTTAAGTAATTTTTAAAATCTGTCCGAAAATGGCAAAAATTGCTGAACTATAGTCCAGGGATTTTTGGGGCATAAAAACTTTCTCAAAATGGAAAATGCTCATGATGACACTTGCATAAACTGCTCCCCACAAACATGTAAAAATCCTGTATATGCAGCTTTCATGGAAGCTTATAAGAGTTTTTGTGTGCCATAAAAGAATCAGACGAGAGCAAACAGCCTTGTGTCATGCTAAAACGGTCTCTTTTTATGTTTTCAACTGCATATTCTTAGGTAGCATAAACAATAATTCAAATGGAGTGATTTTTTTTTAATAATGTTTAGTTATTTTTCCGAATTATGGTTATTTTTCCCAATTTTTAGTTATTTCTCCTAATTTTTAGTAATTTCTCGTTATTTTTTCAAAATTTTTAGTTACTTTTTGTAATTTTGTTATGATGAATGATTTTTAGTTATTTTTCGTAATGAATCGGGAATCATTGGGAAAACAGGACCTCATATGATGCTAAAATTATCTGATTTTACATTTTTAAGTATATATTCTGATATACAAGGTTTTTATGTTTTCAAGTGCATGAAAAATAGTTCAAATAGAGTGAAAATTTTAAGTAATGTTTAGTTATTTTTTATAATTTCTGGTTATTTTTATAAATTTCTCGTTGCTGGTTATAGGGTACCTAGACATGTCAATTCTTCCAAGAATCTGACTCAGTGACAGTGCACAAGCTTTGAAATCTTGAAGCCGATTGGATGAAGCCTCCTAGAGTTATGAACGAAAAAAATTGAAAAATTTTGGATTAAAAAAAAAATCAAGCAACCTCTTCAGGAATACTTGTTAACGTTCACTTTGTGACAAGTGTTTCTCTACTAACAAGAACATTAATAACACACGGAATGCAAGCCAGCTTGACGGTAACACGAGTCAAGGTCAACTATGCCCTCATACCCTTCATTAATCCTGGCCCGGTAGTGCTTTACAACCACCAGACCTCGCAGGTCAAAGGTCATACTACTCCAGTTCTTTTCCATGAATATTCCAGTGATAGTTTATGTATAATTTAATCAGCAAAACCGAAAGGATTAGGCACACGTGTGAAGTTTGAGTTTAGTTTTGAAATGTATTGTGTGTACGATGGGTGTTCTGTGTTTGGTGGGTCAAGTGTGTCGAATGAAGGGCAACTGAGTGCATGAGTTGTATAGATGTGGTGGAGTGCGCCAGTTATTGAGCGTATGTGATGGAACTAAATTTGAAGTGTGTTTGTGATGGATTTTTTGAGTGTGTTGAGTGAATGAGTGTGGGGAGTGGGTGTGGGGTCAGTGTGTGTGGGGAGTCAGTGTGTGGGGTCAGTGGGTGTGGGGAGTCAGTTAGTGGGGTCAGTGGGTGTGGGGAGGCAGTGTGTGTGGGGTCAGTGGGTGTGGGGAGTCAGTGTGTGGGGTCAGTGGGTGTGGGGAGTCAGTGTGTGGGGTTAGTGGGTGTGGGGAAGTCAGTAAGTGGGGTCAGTGTGTGGGGAGTCAGTGAGTGCAAGAAGTCAGTGAATGCTCGTGGTCAGAAAATATATACGTGGGGAATGACAAAATCGGAGGTAGGAGAGGGATGGAATATATTTGAAATCGACATTGCAAACGTCTGCCAGTCAGTCAGTCTGCCAATCAGTCAGTCAGACAATCAGTCAGTCAGACAATCAGTCAGTCGCTAAATTTACTATTCCCCAATCTTTATTTAGCACCACAGAAGCACTTTGCACATAAGCCGCACTTCCCATTACGATGCTGATGTGGCAGGAAGAGACCCACACCACGACTCGCAAGCAGCAGGCATCACGAAAGGAGTCCGTAACACGAAACCAGACGTGGCCATTACCATCCAACTAGCCTGGTAGAGAGGCCAAGCCTCACCGGGAATTAACTCAACTCAGCGATATTTTATAGACCGAACATAAGCCGCCTATCTCTCCATCATCTTGTCCTCTACGACTGAAAAGGTGGTTTGTATTCTGATTAAACCCTATAATATTTGCATCACAATAGAACAGAGTTAGTTCAGAGCTCGGAAAATGTTCCCGGTGAGGAGGGGGAGGGGGGAGGGTATCGCAGAGTCATCCATATTTCAGGGGTGGAAGGAAAATGTTCATTTTTCATGGTGGGTTAAGAAAATATTGTTTCGGCGGACGCATGTTTCATGTTTTTTTTTTATTTTCCTGTTGATAAGTCTTTGGAGGGAGGTAATGTTCTCTTAATCCAAGGAACTGAAGCTACCTTCACTCTCTTTGGATCAAAAGTACTTACCTCCCATTCCCCAGGCACGGTTTGACCCCTTCTAGTTTAGAGCTTCCCTACGTTAATAATAATAATAATAATAATAATAATAATAATAATAATAATAATAATAATAATAATAATAATAATAATAATAATATAATAAAAATATAATAAGACTAACGGTAATAATAATAATAATAATAATAATAATAATAATAATATAATAACTGCTGTGCTGAAGCACAAAGAATCCTGGTCAAGAAAGTGTCAGACACACACACACACACACACACACACACACAC
>NC_091310.1:46052857-46060357 GCF_038502225.1 Cherax quadricarinatus | reverse complement strand
CACACACACACACACACACACACACACACACACACACACACACACACACACACACACACACACACACACACACACACTGGCTTCTCGTCCAGAAACTGGCTTCTCGAATTCAATCCTGCCAAATGCAAAGTCATGAAGATTGGGGAGGGGCAAAGAAGACCGCAGACAGAGTATAGGCTTGGTGGACAAAGACTACAGACCTACCTCAGGGAGAAAGACCTCGGGGTGACCATAACACCGAGCACGTCACCGGAGGCACACATCAACCAAATAACTGCTGCAGCGTACGGGCGCCTGGCAAACCTGAGAATAGCGTTCCGATACCTTAATAAGGAATCGTTTAAGACACTGTACACTGTGTATGTTAGGCCCATACTGGAGTATGCAGCACCAGTCTGGAACCCACACCTGGTCAAGCATGTCAAGAAGTTAGAGAAAGTACAAAGGTTTGCAACAAGGCTAGTCCCAGAGCTTAGGGGAATGTCGTACGAGGAAAGGTTGAGGGAAATCGGACTGACGACACTGGAGGACAGAAGGGTCAGGGGAGACATGATAACGACATACAAGACACTGCGGGGAATAGACAAGGTGGACAGAGATAGGATGTTCCAGAGAGGGGACACATGAACAAGGGGTCACAACTGGAAGCTGAAGACTAAGACGAGTCACAGGGACGTTAGGAAGTATTTCTTCAGTCACAGAGTCGTCAGGATGTGGAATAGCCTAGCAAGTGAAGTAGTGGAGGCAGGAACCATACATAGTTTTAAGAAGAGGTATAATAAAGCTCAGGAAACAGAGAGAGAGAGAGGACCTAGTAGCACTCAGTGAAGAGGCGGGGCCAGGAGCTGAGTCTCGACTCCTGCAACCACAATTAGGTGAGTACAATTAGGTGAGTACACACACACACACACACACACACGCACACACACACACACACACACACACACACACACACACACACACACACACACACACACACACACACACACACACACACACAAAAGATTAGTGCAGAAGCTAGAAGATCAGGCACATATAACAGGAAAGGCACTGCAATGGATCAGAGAATACCTAACAGGGAGGCAACAACGAGTCATGGTCCGTGATGAGGTATCACAGTGGGCGCCTGTGACGAGCGGGGTCCCAGAGAGGTTAGTCCTGGGACCAGTGCTATTCTTGGTATATGTGAACGACATGACGGAAGGGATAGACTCAGAAGTGTCCCTGTTTGCAGATGATGTGAACTTAATGAGGAGAATTAAATCAGATGCGGACCAGACAGGTCTACAAAGAGACCTGGACAAACTGGTCGCGTGGTCCAGCAACTGGCTCCTAGAATTTAACCCTGCCAAATGCAAAGTCATGAAGATCGGAGAAGGGCAAAGAAGACCGCAGACAGAGTATAGGCTAGGCGGCCAAAGACTGCAAACCTCACTCAAGGAGAAAGATCTAGGAGTGAGTATAATACCAAGTACGTCGCCAGAAGTGCCTATTAACCAGATAACTGCTGCGGCATATGGGCGCCTGGCAAACCGGAGAATAGCGTTCCGGTACCTCAGTAAATATCGTTCAAGACTTTATACACTGTGTACGTCAGGCCCATACTGGAGTACGCAGCGCCAGTCAGGAACCCACACCTGGTCAAACACGTCAAGAAATTAGAGAAAGTGCAAAGGTTTGCAACGAGGCTGGTTCCAGAGCTAAGGGGAATGTCCTACGAAGGAAGGTTAAGGGAAATCGGTCTGACGACACTGGAGGACAGGAGGGTCAGGGGAGACATGATAACGACATACAAAATACTGCGTGGAATAGACAGGGTGGACAGAGACAGGATGTTCCAGAGATGGGACACAGAAACAAGGGGTCACAATTGGAAGCTGAAGACTCAGATGAGTCAGAGGGATGTTAGGAAGTATTTCTTGAGCCACAGAGTTGTTAGGAAGTAGAATAGTCTGGCAAGCGATGTAGTTTACCTGGAGTTTGCCTGGAGAGAGTTCCGGGGGTCAACGCCCCCGCGGCCCGGTCTGTGACCAGGCCTCCTGGTGGGTCAGAGCCTGATCAACCAGGCTGTTACTGCTGGCTGCACGCAAACCAACGTACGAGCCACAGCCCGGCTGATCAGGAACCGACTTTAGGTGCTTGTCCAGTGCCAGCTTGAAGACTGCCAGGGGTCTGTTGGTAATCCCCCTTATGTATGCTGGGAGGCAGTTGAACAGTCTCGGGCCCCTGACACTTATTGTATGATTTCTTAACGTGCTAGTGACACCCCTGCTTTTCATTGGGGGGATGTTGCATCGTCTGCCAAGTCTTTTGCTTTCGTAGTGAGTGATTTTCGTGTGCAAGTTCGGTACTAGTCCCTCTAGGATTTTCCAGGTGTATATAATCATGTATCTCTCCCGCCTGCATTCCAGGGAATACAGGTTCAGGAACCTCAAGCGCTCCCAGTAATTGAGGTGTTTTATCTCCGTTATGCGCGCCGTGAAGGTTCTCTGTACATTTTCTAGGTCAGCAATTTCACCTGCCTTGAAAGGTGCTGTTAGTGTGCAGCAATATTCCAGCCTAGATAGAACAAGTGACCTGAAGAGTGTCATCATGGGCTTGGCATCCCTCGTTTTGAAGGTTCTCATTATCCATCCTGTCATTTTTCTAGCAGATGCGATCGATACAATGTTATGGTCCTTGAAGGTGAGATCCTCCGACATGATCACTCCCAGGTCTTTGACGTTGGTGTTTCGCTCTATTTTGTGGCCAGAATTTGTTTTGTACTCTGATGAAGATTTAATTTCCTCGTGTTTAACATATCTGAGTAATTGAAATTTCTCATCGTTGAACTTCATATTGTTTTTTGCAGCCCACTGAAAGATTTGGTTGATGTCCACCTGGAGCCTTGCAGTGTCTGCAATGGAAGACACTGTCATGCAGATTCGGGTGTCATCTGCAAAGGAAGACACGGTGCTGTGGCTGACATCCTTGTCTATGTCAGATATGAGGATGAGGAACAAGATGGGAGCGAGTACTGTGCCTTGTGGAACAGAGCTTTTCACCGTGCCTGCCTCGGACTTTACTCTGTTGACTACTACTCTCTGTGTTCTGTTAGTGAGGAAATTATAGATCCATTGACCGACTTTTCCTGTTATTCCTTTAGCACGCATTTTGTGCGCTATTACGCCATGGTCACACTTGTCGAAGGCTTTTGCAAAGTCTGTATATATTACATCTGCATTCTTTTTGTATTCTAGTGCATCTAGGACCTTGTCGTAGTGATCCAATAATTGAGACAGACAGGAGCGACCTGTTCTAAACCCATGTTGCCCTGGGTTGTGTAACTGATGGGTTTCTAGATGGGTGGTGATCTTGCTTCTTAGAACTCTTTCAAAGATTTTTATGATATGGGATGTTAGTGCTATCGGTCTGTAGTTGCTTTACTGCCCCCTTTGTGGAGTGGGGCTATGTCTGTTGTTTTTAGTAAATGTGGGACGACCCCCGTGTCCATGCTCCCTCTCCATAGGATGGAAAAGGCTCCTGATAGGGGCTTCTTGCAGTTCTTGATGAACACGGAGTTCCATGAGTCTGGCCCTGGGGCAGAGTGCATGGGCATGTCATTTATCGCCTGTTCGAAGTCATTTGGCGTCAGGATAACATCAGATAGGCTTGTGTTAACCAAATTCTGTGGCTCTCTCATAAAAAATTAATTTTGATCTTCGACTCTCAGTCTGGCTAGTGGCTTGCTAAAAACTGAGTCATATTGGGACTTGAGTAGCTCACTCATTTCCTTGCTGTCATCTGTGTAGGACCCATCTTGTTTAAGTAAGTGCCCAATACTGGACGTTGTTCTCGACTTTGATTTGGCATAGGAGAAGAAATACTTTGGGTTTCTTTCGATTTCATTTACGGCTTTTAGTTCTTCCCGCGATTCCTGACTCCTATAAGATTCCTTTAGCTTAAGTTCGATGTTTGCTATTTCTCTGACCAGTGTCTCCCTACGCATTTCAGATAAATTGACCTCTTTTAGCCGCTCTGTTATTCTTTTCCGTCGCCTGTAAAGAGAGCGCCTGTCTCTTTCTATTTTACATCTACTCCTCCTTTTTCTTAGAGGAATAAGCCTTGTGCATACATCGAGTGCCACCAAGTTAATCTGTTCTAGGCATAAGTTGGGGTCTGTGTTGCTTAGTATATCTTCCCAGCTTATATCGGTTAGGACTTGGTTTACTTGGTCCCACTTTATGTTTTTGTTATTGAAGTTGAATTTGGTGAATGCTCCCTCGTGACTAATCTCATTTTGTCGGTCTGGGGCTCTGCGCATACATGTCTGAACCTCAATTATGTTGTGATCTGAGTATATTGTTTTTGATATGGTGACATTTCTTATCAGATCATCATTGTTAGTGAAGATGAGGTCTAGTGTATTCTCCATTCTAGTAGGCTCTATTATTTGCTGGTTTAAATTGAATTTTGTGCAGAGATTTAAAAGCTCGTATGAGTGTGAGTTTTCATCAGAGCTACCTCCTGGTGTTATTACTGCAACAATATTATTTGCTATATTCCTCCATTTTAGGTGCCTTAAGTTGAAATCCCCCAGGAGCAAGATGTTGGGTGCAGGAGCTGGAAGATTTTCCAGACAGTGGTCAATTTTTAACAGCTGTTCCTGGAATTGCTGGGATGTTGCATCCGGAGGCTTGTAGACTACCACAATGACTAGGTTTTGGTTCTCGACCTTTACTGCTAAAACTTCCACTACATCATTTGAGGCATTAAGCAGTTCATTAAGCAGTTCTGTAGTGGAGGCAGGAACCATACATAGTTTTAAGACGAGGTATGATAAAGTTCATGGAGCAGGGAGAGGGAGGACCCAGTAGCAGTCAGTGAAGAGGCGGGGCCAGGAGCTGAGTCTCGACCCCTGCAACCACAATTAGGTGAGTACACACACACACACACACACACACAAACGTAAACTCGACCCATGAAACCAAAAATATATGAATACTAAATAAAGCATTAACAATTAGTAAAAAAAAAATATTGGCCGGAGGCCCGTATGTAAATTAACTGGATGTCACGGGTTTCACCGGAAAATTGATGAAGAAGATATACAAGTTAGCCATTCTGAGACATTATTGAAGAGAGAGTAAAATGGCAGCTAGAGAAAATGCCTAAACTGCGTCAGTATGTATGAATGAGAGATAAAGAGAAACCACTAACTTATAAGAATGTTTTAATAACTAGTTAGACTTTTAGAGAGAAGTGGATAAAATATCTGATAGGTAAAAACTTAATAAAAGTTGAGCAGTTTTTATGAGACAATAGTAAAGCTGAATAAAATATCTTATTCAAATTTGTAAAAGAAAAAAATGGGAAAACTAAAAAATTTTGAAGCAAATAAAAAATAAAAGTGCAGTTACAAAAAAAAAAAAAAACTTTAGATAACACAGACTTAAACCCACAACAACAATTTTGAATGGATATCTCACCTTGGACCTCAAAATAAATGTTCCATTATGTGAGTTACATAATCCACTACGAAACACTGTTTTAGATTTCGATACAAAAAGCTAAATTATCGACGAATGGAGAATAAAAGTCATAACTGAAACACAGAGAGAGTGAGGAGGCGCAGCCTATCACGTGACAAGTCTTTAAATAAAAATCTTTGAGCGAAACAATTAGAGAAATGTAAATAAACCCTCTCGGACACTTTGTTTTTAGATAAAATAAAATATTCTCTATATCAGATCTACTATAAATGTAAGATCGTCACAAATTATATAAAAAAAATGAGCTAAACCGTTTTTTTTATTTTTTGTAAAAAATTTCAAGAATTCCCTCATGAAATAATAATCTATAAATTGCAAGTCATTATAATTAGTACGACCCTTTTCATGTGATTTTTGCCTGATATATCAACTGAAAGCTTATGACTGACCAACTTTTCAAGCTACTTGTTCAAAACCATACTTCTGTACCCACCCTCTGAGCAACACGACAGCCTGCCCACACTCAGCTTTTGCTCGGTACCCGGTCCACAAAAACATACCAACTAGCCACAGGTTGAGAGGCAGACAAGCACAGCTTTGCCAGCATGATACAGCGATATTAACACATGGACGCACGAAGAGAAACATACACAGGCACTCTATCACTGACGTGAAAACAAGCGTCTTCTTCAGCGAGATACAAGTATTCACGGAGCTGACGCGCAGGGTAACAAGAGTGCACACACGCGCAGCATGCCTGCGACGTAGGCTAACAAGAGTGCACACAAGCGCAGTATGCCTGCGATGCAGGGTAACAAGAGTGCACACAAGCGCAGCATGCCTGCAATGCAGGCTAACAAGAGTGCACACATGCGCAGCATGCCTGAGATGTACAGGTAAGAACACTAGAGCAGCATGCCTGCGATGCACAGGTCAAGAACACCAGAGCAGCATATCCGTGATGCATAGCCTGACACACACGCACATGCGTAGCATGCCTGTAACACAAGCGCAGCATGCCCATAATGCACACGACAGGAACATACACACCCACACCCAGAGACATACATACACACACACACAACATACCACTAACGCTCAAATACCCAGCAAACTCTATCCCCCAAACGACACAAACCCGGTCCCACAAGTACACAAGTAGAACACCACAACATCACTGAGGAGAAAACATACAGCATACCAACCCGTCGTGAAGTTATGATGAGTCCAGCCACACTAGGAGCAGAGTCGCGCCCGCTGTGCTAACTTGGGCATCTTGCTCCCGAGGGAAGTCTACCACCCACTGTGTGTCCATAACTTTGGCCATGTCATCTATAAAGGAACTTGTTTACATACCAGCCACCTTATACGTGAACGCCGCTGCTGCTTCCTCCGATAACATCCTCTGTCATGATGACACGATAGACAACTTGTTCAAGAAACTGTCTGGTAAAGCACACAGTTGACAGTACCTGCACTGGTTTTATCTTGCGATATTACTTGTAAATGACGAGGAATGACAATAAAATGTGTCTTGAATATAAAAAACTAAATGAGAATAAGAATATGGTGTAACAGTCACTGCTGATACCATATAAGAGTAATTTTTTTTAACTTCTTTCCATATAGGTGTATCGGGCATCATTGCCGTGACTTACATGGTCAGAATCACACGCTGGCTAAGGATTTGTTCAAACAGCTGCATCTGTCACAATTTATAAAAAAAATAAAAAAATCACATTAAAATAATCACTATCTTTAGGTCCATAAGTATCAGGGCCATCACCATCAAGATCATCACAGTCAAGATTACCATCAAAGTCATCAAGACTGTCACTATGATAAGACCATTAAGTAACAGCATTATCATCATGACCATTACCAAAACCCATTATAAACATTATCTGTATTAACACCATCAACAGAAGGGAAGCTACCATTGCAATATCAGATTCCTGCGACACACTAACATTGTATTATAATTAGAATTTTATTGTGCCTAAGATATGCCTCTTCTTATGTGGTAAAA
>NC_091310.1:46032857-46040357 GCF_038502225.1 Cherax quadricarinatus | reverse complement strand
AAACATTAAACACTTCAACAGTTCCATATTACTGCTAAACATGCAAATAAACTTCTTCCTGAAGATGACCCTGGCACATCTAAAAGCGCTGCTCTGGAATGGATGCTGAACAAAGCAATGATGCCCTGCCATCAGCCGAATAAAGTATTGCTGGGTAAAACACAGCAGCGACACAAGACAAAATACTTCAGAGCTCCCGTAAGTAACAGCTCTGTGTCGACTCTTCAACCCCATCCACCTCATCTAAGACCCAGTAAGGCCACGCCACACCTCTCCATTGGCGTCAAGACACTTAAACAACAACAACCAGACTTTAAGATAAGTATATTCACATTCTTTGACTTTCTTAATGTATGCAAGGTTAAATTACCCAGTATTATGCTATAATAACATGCTTTAATGTGCCCATAACATCTGTTTCCCTTTTAAAATCATTGTACAATACTTAATTTATTATTTTAGGTAAATTGTGTATTTACAAGAAAAGTTGGTTTAGAAAAACACGTTAGCAAACACTAGGACATATTTATTGGAAAACGTTTCGGTCCTGGGACCTTGATCACTTCTAACGTTTCGGTCCCAGGACTGAAACGTGTTTTTTCTAAACCAACCTGGTTACCTGGAGGTTATTCCGGGGATCAACGCCCCCGCGGCCCGGTCCATGACCAGGCCTCCCGATGGATCAGGGCCTGATCAACTAGACTGTTATGTCAAGTGGGTTTTCGATAACGTGGAAGGGGTAAGAATACTCACGTAGGCTGGTAGTACGTATAATATAACGGAAAGTATGGGAAGGCACCAACAGCCGACCTGCCTCTCTCTCCTGCCTATCTTCGACTGACCCACAAGTGCCTACGGGTGAGGGTGTTTGAAATCCTGCTATGGTCAGCAGCAATATGAATAACAGTGATTCACACAGACGGTTGGTAGTGAGTCATCTACTGGTACACTGGTTATTGGTAACTGGTTACTAGGAACTGGTACTACTACTTAGAGTTACTGCTGGCCGCACGCAGTCCAACGTACGAGCCACAGCCCGGCTGATCCGGCACTGACTTTAGGTATCTGTCCAGCTCTCTCTTGAAGGCAGCCAGGGGCTTATTGGCAATTCCCCTAATGCTTGATGGGAGGCTGTTGAACAGTTTTGGGCCCCGGACACTTATGGTGTTTTCCCTTAGTGTACCAATGGCGCCCCTACTTTTTATTGGGGGCATTTTGCATCGCCTGCCCAGTCTTTTACTTTCGTAGGGAGTGATTTTTGTGTGCAGATTTGGGACCATTCCTTCCAAGATTTTCCAAGTGTAGATTATGATATATCTCTCCCTCCTGCGTTCCAACGAGTACAAGTCAAGTGCTCCCAGGCGTTCCCAGTAGTTAAGGTGCTTGACATAACTTATACGTGCAGTAAAGGATCTCTGTATTTATTACCAAGGTTCATACCACAAGAAAAGTTGTTTGGCTTTTTTACGGAGGTTCCACAGACCGTAACCTATCGTGTTTTAACACGTAGCTCGGTTTATCTGGAATGTGGTTGCCAACTGCATTTAGAACGACGACAGGAAACCACTGGTTTGCCAACAGAGTTGTAAATGAGTGGGAAAAAAACAACAACCAAGTGTCACTGAAACGAGAACCTTGTGTAGACCTTTAAATTAAACCGAACAGTCGCCAGATACCAAAATTAAGACTATCTGGGCCATCTGGGGTGAGGAGTCCTAATACTAATTTATTATATTTACCCTTTATCACTGGCTCCAGGAAAAGTATGACAGCATTGTGCAGTTCGTTGCCTTCCTTGTTATAACGTTGTACTTCGATACATCGGTGTTTTCCTACGCTTTCGTATTTTCAAGGTAACAAATGGTACCTATGTTCAAATGCTCGATATAATTCATTACAGTTTTCATTATGTTCCATCATAAAATATTATGTACCTTCAAAAATAATTTTACATAATGTACACGAATATATATATATATATATATATATATATATATATATATATATATATATATATATATATATATATATATATATATATATATATATACATGTATATATATATATATATATATATATATATATATATATATATATATATATATATATATATATATATATATATATATATATATATATATATATATGATATGCAAAGCAACGACTCTAAAATAAAGAAAACTTCCAAATATCAACAGGTTTATCTTCCAAGTATTAAGTTTACCTTCTAGTATTCTCTAGTAGATATCTATACTAATAGATGTTACATCTGTAATAAAGGGTGTCAAAAAGAGTGACAATTGCCATTATTCTTCATATTCAATGTAAACTTAATATTTCTACTCAAAGAATTAAGACGATCAAACAGCGGTGGTATATTAAGTGAGTTCAAGGCCTATGTAAATGTTATGCTAGACCAACCAGTCCATAATACATTTTCTTATTCAAATTATAATCACTGGGATATGATATAGAAATACTCGTCTGACAGTAGAGTTGCAAATACGTGGGCGTGGTTATAGGGAATCCCTGGTTTATCTTTAAAAACAGGTTGGATAAACATTAGTCTATCCTTTAATTTGAGTTGTAGTGTATCTTTCAAGGTGAGCACCTGACCTGGTCGCATATACATGACCTTAACTCATTTAACAACTCATTTAACAGCGCTTGATGAGGGTCTCAAGCAGACTGAAAATATTTGCGCTTTTTTTTCTGTGTTACTGAATAAGGGTTAGTCGTTTGTGTGTGTGTGTATCAGAAGGGGTGGAAAGGTACACACATACTAAACTTGTAAATAAAAGACATCTGTCAAATCCATTCTCAGCCTTAAGTGGTGTTTGGTTAACCTACTCCTTCACACTTGCTGCTACTGGATATGACTGCTTCTCTGTTGTAATATACTCTTATCAAGCCTAAGAACATCGTTTATCTGACACACCTGAATGTTAACACTGTCTTTAAATACCTGAGATATAGTTCAAATATACACACTGCCTTTGACCGGTGTTACCCCGGTCTGCACACACAACTTCCACTATCAACAAAAACCCTCTCGGCACATAGTGAGAAAAAAAATCTGTCACCACATTTGGTTGCGGCGAAAGCTTAATGGTCGGGTCAATATGGACTCAAGGAGGGGACACACATCCACCTAACTCTCATTTCAATTCAGTGACCGCGTATGTCCCCATCTTATCAGCGAATCTTGCTCCAGCAGGATCTTCTGCTCATGCCAAGGAGATTCCGTCGAAGAATACATTACCGTGAACATATCAAGTCACGGCAGAGAAAATCCTGTGTGTATGCAGGTGAGAATATATTCCTTAAGATTTTTAAGCTATTACTCACTGCTTTATATCGCTCTGATACTTTCCACGGGAGTGAGTCCTTCAGAACACAGCCAGAGGCAAGAAACAGATCTTACAGTAGCGACAGATGTAAGCTTGATGAGAGTGAAGACCAGAGGTGATTTGACATCACACGCGATAATTGACACAATTTCCTAAGCACACAGTTGCTCCGCACACCCGTGTTTTCACAGCTAAGATCTGCCTGTCGTTAAGACCAGCACATTTGTTGACAGTTCTAGGTCTGGTGCAATCTTGTTTCGCCATGCGGCTGAAAGATCATTATAAAGGTCTGTTGCAAGAGTGAAGAACAAGTTCCATTGGAACTGTACCAAGCTATGACTTGGTAAAGATCTACACAGAGCGAAACGTTGTCCTCAATGAAAGTTTGTTCTGTAACTTACATCTGTGTTATGTTCTTCTGGCAATGTATCAACTGAAGTCTGTAGAATAAATGTTTCAAGAAATTTCACCATCCAGAGTTGTATATCAGTATGTATACACGGGAGTGTCTGTGTACCTTTACGTATACACGGGAGTATCTGTGTACCTTTATGTATACACGGGAATGTCTGTGTACCTTTATGTACACACGGGGGTACCTGTGTGTATCTTTATGTATACACGGGAGTGTCTGTGTACCTTTATGTATACACGGGAGTATCTGTGTGTACCTTTATGTATACACGGGAGTGTCTGTGTACCTTTATGTATACACGGGAGTGTCTGTGTGTACCTTCATGTATATACAGGAGTGTCTGTGTACCTTTATATATACAAGGGAGTGTCTGTGTGCACCTTTATGTATACTCAGAAGTGTCTCTGTATAACTGAATACACATGAGTGTCTGTGTACCTATATGTATAAACGGGAGTGTCTGTGTGTACATTTATGTATACACAGGAATGTCTGTGTGTACCTGTATGTATACATAGATTAAGGTTTTGTAGTATTTTTTTAATTATTTTATTCAGGGGGAAGCGCTAAACTCGAATGGATCACATATTTGAGGCTACTGGAAACATTCAAGGGAAACAGAGGGCATCCCCAGTTCTTTGGATCAAAATCCCTTCATCAGCATCAAGCCTCCTTTTCAAAGGAATTTTAGCTGCTATCGTCTAGTCTAGTCGATAGGCTTCAAACCTACCACATGGTAAACTTGTTCAAGATGCAACACTCATGGGCCAGTAGGCCTGCTGCAGTGTTCCTTCTTTCTTATTTTCTTATGACGCAACACATAATACTCAATGACTTGATCAGCTTCAGTTACTGATGTCATAATAGTCATGGGGAAGCGCAAAACCCGCATGGGAAGTTATGCAACACCTGCAGAATGATAGGTAATCAGGTCTGACACGAAAAGGAAGGTTATCTCCAACTCCTTGGAACAAGAGTCTTTCACCGGCATCAAGGCACCTTCCAGGTGAACAAGCCTTTCAAGCGTGACAAATATGTGGATTAATACACTCTCTTGGGAAGCACTAAACTCACAGGTCACACAGTGCCAAGGTAATGGAAGGCACTCAGGTTTGATCCCAGGGGAGGGTGGCCCTAGTTCCTCGAGTCAGTAGCCCGTTCAGGTGATTCCTCTTGATGCATCGTCGAAAATTTAGATTTCCCTACCATTGTGACTAAATTTTTTTTAGCGGAATGAACCAATAAGAAAGTACTTGATGTCTTGAGAGCCACTATCAATCCCAACAGTGAAACTTGGGATGAAGTTATACCTGATGTGCAGTGTGCTATAAATTCTGCTTACAATGTTTCTATAGGTGACACTCCACATTATGCATTCTACGGTGTAGATAAACGTTTGCCTTATGAGTTGCTATATTCTAACCCGAAACCAAATTACAACCCTGATGATTTCATAGCAACTCGTACCAGCTTAGCTCAAAGCGTCTTTAGAAGAATCCATGAAACACTTCATAAATCAACAGCAGGATTTACAAGAGTCACTAACACTCAAGCAGAGCCATCCAAAATCAAAGTAGGTTCAAGAGTTATGCTGACTAACTTTAACAAAATGTCTGCAATACCTAAGCTTGATCAAAAGTTTGTTGGTCCTTATCGAGTAGTTGAACATATCACTGGCAATAAGTATAAGGTTAGAGAAATTAGTACTGGTCAGTATAAAGAATCGCATTTAGATCATATGAAGTTAGTATGTGATGATAATGATGTTCCAACCCAGACTAATGTGACAGACTCTGACAATCCTCCTGATCCTGTACTCTCTACCTCTGATACTCAGTCAGACGATCAACCTGAATGTCGTTATTCCCTACGTACACGACAGGTATGAGAAATCCTCAAGTATCGTTTGTAACTACCAATTCAGATTTGCCTCAAATACAGAATGAGTTAGTGCAACAGAGTTTGATCCTCCCAGAGATGACACCCATTCTGCATATGTCAATCTCACCCTAGCAGAGTTGGGGTTAAATGTAAATAACCTGTATGGATGAATAATTACAGTATCAACTTATCAGTATTCAAGAATTTTTTCTTGTGTTCACGTTCTCTCCGAATTCTGAGAGTTAACAGTCTAGATTTGAGTGCACCGAATCTGCCTTTCTGTTAAACACTTCTTTCTTTGTATATATTTCTTCCTCAGAATCCGTAGATCACATGAACACAGATCGATCGATCAAATTTTTTTTTATCACTTCTATTGTGTAATCCCAATGGTGAGTCTCATTCGATGAGTTGTGCTATATCATACCTTGTAATGCGTTACAGTTTTATTACAGTTCAATTACGTTAGCTTCCATTCCAATATTCTACTTATGTATGTTATAATGTTCAATTGTTGTGTACTTTGACATTGTATAGAATCAGCCCAAGCCGTACACCTGCCGTCTCTAGTTGTATTAGCTGTATGTCGGGACGACATACGTTAGCGTCGCCGAGTTCTCAGTAGTAGTACCAGTTCCTAGTAACCAGTTACCAGTAACCAGTTACCAGTAGATGACTCACTACCAACTGTCTGTGTGAATCACTGGCTGTTATTCATGTTGCTGCTGACCATAGCATATTTTTGAATGCCTTACCCGCGAGGCACTGGTGAGTCAGTCTGAGATAGAGAGCAGAGAGAGGCGCTTCCCATACCTTCCGTTTAATTATACGTACTAACCAGCCTACGTGAGTATTTTTACCCCATCCACGTTATCGAACCCACATGACAATGGAAGGCACTCAGGTTTGATCCCAGGGGAGGGTGGCCCTAGTTCCTCGAGTCAGTAGCCCGTTCAGGTGATTCCTCTTGATGCATCGTCGAAAATTTAGATTTCTCTACCACTGTGACTAAATTTTTTTGCACTCCATATTCATCCTGTGGATGGTAGTGCAAGAGTATATGCATACACAATAGGCCTAGCAACTAGGCCGCAAAGGGTTAACAGAAGAACATCTGGATTTATATCTACAGTTCACTTATCTGTTCATCGTCGAGGACATGACAAATTTGTCTGTTAAATGTAAATCTACTAAAATTGAATCGTCAACAATTTCGTTTCACACGTGACAACGTAACATGAAGAAAGAGACACCCTTAATAACAGCAAAACTAATAAACACAGGTAAAAGAAATCTGTATTATTCAGGCTTCAAAGAACTTCAGCAGATGGAAAGGAAGATCTAAGTTTCGAACTGCACTTTGACTGGCTACATCTCTTGGCGCTCTTGACAATTATATAAAACTATATACAATATACATTATAGCATCAAAGGTAAGAGTAACATTAAAGACTACTACCTCCCATAAACAGAACACACAATGTAAATACTATTGCATCAAGCTAACAATAACCAGCATCAGTTAAAAATCCCATTACGCTGTCAGTGTCAGAAGACTCTGTTTACTTAACAATGTCAAAAGAATCTCTTTTATTTAACAAAAACTGATGCATCAGCAGTGTACTGCTAGCCTATTCTATATGATAATTACACAGCGTGAGCAAAAGCTAGCAATGTTTCCCTGTCATATTCCATCACACAGCAAGAGGTTCATACAAGGTGGTGAAATCCGTCAGCCTGAGCAAGGCGTCTTCAGTGGGACAATAAGGATATCGTTAAGCATTCCAGTAATGGGTTCATCAATTATGGCAACTTCGAAGGTTTCCTTCCAGCATAGATGGATATACTATCACT
>NC_091310.1:45907857-46030357 GCF_038502225.1 Cherax quadricarinatus | reverse complement strand
CAGACTGTGACTGATGAACTATGTCTGATCATCATACCAATCACTTGCGTCTAACTGCTAAAGTATTAAGTAACTCGTTATTACATGCATAAAGTAGCATCAAGGTGTTAAAAGCAGTGTTTAGAAAATACCACTGATGTTTTGTTGCTAAGAGTATTTAATGTATGTGTGTGTGTGTGCATATATATATATATATATATATATATATATATACACACACACACACACGTATATCTGTGTGTGTGTGTGTGTGTGAGTAGCATAGCCTATGATTTTTTTTCGGTTAAGGATAATAATCGGCAGTTGCACGATATTCTAATGCTATAAAAAAAATTCAGATGGCTTTTTAAAACAACAAAGAACAAAAATAAACTATTTCTCACTCTTTTCCGCCCCTTGCCCCCCCTCCACAGACACACACACACACACACAATATAACTCGACCCCTGAAACCACATATAAGTGAACACACACACACACACAGGCCAGGAGCTATGATTCGACAAGCCAGGAGTTGTGATTCGACCCCTGCAACTACAGATATGCGAGTACACACATAATATAGAGTAAAAGATTTCATTCTGTCTCCATTTCACTGTGGAAAGCCCTTAAACCCTAAATAATGGAATAACAATCAACTAGAGCGATCCCCTGATTGATGCCCTGAACCAAGCCCTGAGTGACACACTGTCCCACTAAACCCAGGTTCAGGATGTATCTTACACTCAGGTTCTAGCGGGTTAATACAGAATTACCAGATGTTACCGCCACCAACATACACCTGCCACTTGCATAATTAGCGTCCTCAACACTGGATCAGCACACGTGTTGCTTCTCCACACCCTGATGCCCAGTGCACCAGGCGTGGGGATGCCTTGCATCCCCACGCTCAGTATCTCTCACGCCCTGCATCCCTCACGTCCTGCATCCCTACGCCCTGCATCCCCCACGCCCAGTAACCCCACACGGCCTGTATTACAACCCAGGAGTCCAAATGGCCTGTTATCCTGGGTGTAAAGGGAGCAAAATAAACACATAACTTTTGACTTATATTATCCTTCACCAATTTAGAACAGAAGTATGTACACTATGTACAGCAATAGATATTAGTGCACTCCACGGTAAGCAAGGCAGAATAGAAGCCACTAGGGAGCAGACCGTGCTTCAACCAGCTTTAGAATGGGAATGACAAGGGCAGACAGGAGAGTGGTACCCACATAACCTCTGCGATTGCCAAAACCATCTTCTCATTGGCTGGAACCTGGGTACTGGTTGAACGACGGGGCCCCATCGTCAACCCTCAGTCACCTGGTTCGCTGGTTGGGAGAGATAACCAGTAAATGAGGGTGTGTACATGCGCCGAATAAAGGTTACGTACTCTTTGCATGCCACACCCTGCATTCACCACGCCCTGCATACCCACGCCCGGCATCCCCACGTCCATATACCTACGCCCCGCATACCCACGTTTTGCACCTCCACGCGCAGCATCCCCCACGCCCTGTATACCTACGTTTTGCATCACTCACGCCCAGCATCTCCCACGCAATGCATACCCACGCCCAGCATCCTCCACGCCTAGCATACACACGTTTTGCATCCCCTACGCCCAGCATATCCCCGCCCAGCATCCCCCACGCCCAGCATCACCCATGCCCAACATACCCACGCCCTGGATCATAATCTACACATAGAAAATTCTGAGATTGGTTTGAAACCTGCACATTGCTTTCACTCCATAGGAAAGCAATAAGTTTGGCAGACGATACAAAATACTACTGATGAAAAGCAGGGATGCGGTGAGTACACTAAGAGAAAACTCAATAAGTGTAAGGGAATCAAGATTCTTCAACACGCTCGCTTTGTATGTAAGGGGAATTACCAACGAACCCTTGGTGATCTTCATGTGGGAACCTAATAGGTTTTTCCGTGTCAGTCCCTGATCAGCCAGGCTGTGGTGCATACCTTAGTCACAGTTGCACATGCGGGTGGTATCAACCGCCTATTCGAACAGGCCAGTAACCCGCAAACTTGGCCACACACTGAGGTCCGTGGTTTGATCCCCGGTACGGGTGATCGAACCACGGACCGTGCTGTCCTTGTTCAGTATCACTGAAGTAGGTACCTGGGTGTTAGTCGGCTGGTGTGGGTCGCATCCTGCGACAAAACTGACCTAATTTGCCTGAAATGCACAGCATAACAAGCGGCTTTCTATATAGTAGTATATCATTGATGTCAGCTACACATGGATACCTTATACATGTACCTGTAGAAATAAAGATTAGTATTATGTGTCGAGTTTCGAGGGATTTTCCAGGCAGGAACCTGATCTCAGAAATAGATCTATTCCAAGCAACCTTCAGGTAATATCTGTAACCCCTGTTAGCCCAGTAGTAAATATTTATTTCCGTTTCAGCCGACTGTGTGAGTCACATCCTGGGTTAAGAACTGGAAGGATCTCAGTGGATACAAGCTACGCAACTTGACTCTCTTGTGTTGCCCCGGGTTACTAACCTTGAGAATATCTCCTGATAAAGTGAATACAGAAAATGTTTGCCACCAGCGTCACGGCTCATTTTTTTGCTTAAGTGGCTAAACGTACGCATATATTTTTTAATAATAATAATAATAATAATAATAATAATAATAATAATAATAATAATAATAATAATAATAATAATAATAATAATAATAAAATTATTATTATTATTATTATTATTATTACTATTATTACATTCATAAGATAGCGTTTAACCCGTAAGGGTTATAGGGGGGTGGGAGAGAGCGTTTAACCCGTAAGGGTCATAGGGGGGTGGGAAGCCTTCTTCAGACACCAGCCAAGGAAATGGAAGAACACAGGCCTATTTCCTTGGCTCAAAAATCTTTCCCTAACATCTTAGAATTAAGAGAAGAGTGTCGGGTTGACAGGGATCGTTACGAAACTGACGCCATGAATCACGTAAGATAATTAATGTAGCAAACTGAGGACATCTTGTGTGAGGAGAGGCGGGGAGCTCTGACAGAGTACCATCATTTCTGAGGGTTGTCATCAGGGGGAAACGCTAAACCCGTAGGGAAAGGGGCATACAGCACCGAGGAAAATGGGAGACACATCATATTCGATCCCTGGGATGAGAGGACAGGTCCAATTCCTTGGATCAAGAGTCCCCTCCCCGGTATCGATGCACCTCCCTCGAGGAGGAGATGGATGACCTCTGAGGCCACTGATATTTCACAGCTGGCTAGTTGCATGTGTGTGTGTCTATGCTGCAGAATGGCCACATTACAATGCATATTGCAAAAGCAAGTTATACTTTGTCTTCAGATGTAAACACAGGCTAGATTAAGCATCTCAAGACAGCTTATCTTGGCTGTTTTCATCTTCATTTACATCAAACTACAAATGTCCGTCTCTTTGTTCTAGACCGGGTTATGTTGGTTTAAAACCGGCTTAATTGTGCAGAGCTTTGCAACAAGACTCTCGTAAACAGTCTTTAATTGAATTTTAATTCATGGTCGTATTAGTTCTTCTGCATGAGAATGGATGTTGCCTGTAGGAGTATGTACAAATTTGTGGATTCAAGAGGTGTAACTTGCAGTGTGGGTGTGAGTGTGGGTCTACCTACCTCCAGGTAGGTAGACCCACACTAGTGGGTGGAGAGGTGTAGTGTGTGGAAAAAGACAGTTAAGAATACTTACTAGAGGAAACGTTTCGCCACGAGTAGTTTCTCCAGTGTCGTTTTCCACATCTTATCGGTATTACCATACCATTTTCAGTTGAGGTGTAGGTATGGAGGTGTAGGTGTGGGTGTAGGATGAATGTGTGGGTGGGAGAGCGTGTCGAGGTAACAGAGGATATGTAGGGGTGAAATGGAGGATGTATAAAACAAGTGGGTGTAGATCAGTGTGTGTGTGTGTGTGTGTGTGTGTATGTGTGTGTGTGTGTGTGTGTGTGTGTGTGCGTGTGTATGTGTGTATGTATGTGTGTGTGTGTGTGTGTGTGTGTGTGTGTGTATGTGTGTGTGTGTGTGTGTGTATGTGTGTGTGTGTGTGTGTGTGTGTGTGTGTGTGTGTGTGTGTGTGTGTATGTATGTGTGTGTGTGTGTGTGTGTGTGTGTGTGTGTGTGTGTGTGTGTGTGTGTGTGTGTGTGTGTGTGTGTGTGTGTATGTATGTGTGTGTGTGTGTGTGTGTGTGTGTGTATGTATGTGTGTGTGTGTGTGTGTGTGTGTGTGTGTGTGTGTGTGTGTGTGTGTGTGTGTGTGTGTGTGTGTGTGTGTATGTATGTGTGTGTGTGTGTGTGTGTGTGTGTGTGTGTGTGTGTGTGTGTGTGTGTGTGTGTGTGTGTGTGTGTGTGTGTGTGTGTGTGTGTGTGTGTATGTATGTGTGTGTGTGTGTGTGTGTGTGTGTGTGTGTGTGTGTGTGTGTGTGTGTGTGTGTGTGTGTGTGTGTATGTGTGTGTGTGTGTGTGTGTGTGTGTGTGTGTGTGTGTGTGTGTGTGTGTGTGTGTGTGTGTGTGTGTGTGTGTGTGTGTGTGTGTTACGTGTGTGCATGATTGAAGGGAGAGTGTACAGAGGCCGTGGGACGGGGCGGGGTTGTAGGGAACTGTATGTGGGTATAATTCAGGGCGTGCGTGTTTACAACAGAAGGTGAAGAGGGTAATAGCAAAGACGCTGAGGTTGAGAAGGGTCAGCCCAGTATGGCACCGTGAAATTACTATGAGATCTGTGCGTGCTTGTTGATGTTGCTGCTGGTGCTGCTGTTCTCGTGTTTTGTACTGAATGGCTCTCAGGTGGTGGAGTCAGTGGTCTTGGCAGTACTTGCTCCTTCTGTACTTCTGTACAGTACTTGTTCTTTCTGTACCTCTGTATGGTACTTGTTCCTTCTGTACTTCTGCTGGTACTTGTTCCTTCTGTACTTCTGCTGGTACTTGTCCCTTCTATTCTTCTGTATTTCTGGTGGTGAAATCATGGGGTTGACCACCACCTGTTGTTTCTGTACTTCTAGACGGCCTGAGTGGTCCCCAGGTGGCGCATTCAATGGGCTGGCCAGGTCTTTCTGTTTTTGTACCTAAAGAGAATCTGAATGGTGGCCAGTACCTGGTGTTTGTGCACCTCCAGACGACCTGAATGGTCTTCAGGTAGTGGTGTCAGGTAATTGCTCAGTATCTTGATCAAGACATGCACATATCAGGACATCTGTTGAGGAAACGTTTCGCTACAAGTGTAAGACGACGATGACTTTAATGGAATTATTAACCTAGGGTAACCCCGAAAAAACTAAGCAGTGTGACTTAATTCTACTGGGGTCATTTTTTAGGTTCTCTTCCAGGATGTGACTCACAACAATCGACAAACTCCTTGGTACTGTATCTATTTACTGTAAGATAACAGGGAGAGCAGGTGCTAAGGTAACAGGAACAGCAGGTGCTAAGATAACAGGGACTGCAGGTGCTAAGGTAACAAGGACAGTAGATGCTAAGATAACAAGGACAGCAGATGCTAAGGTAACAAGGACAGCAGGAGCTAAGATAACAGGGACAGCAGGTGCTAAGATAATAGGGACAATAGGAGCTAAGATAACTGGGACAGCAGGTGCTAAGATAATAGGGATAGTAGGTGGTATAGAAGACTTGTTTATGCTTCTTATATTTAACAACACTGGATACATCAGCAATATACCACTGCTCCCCTATTATATATAATAACTGCACAGTAATACCAAACGCTAGTTACGTTTCCTTGTCATATTCCATCACTTAAGATGGGATTACCTGCTTATAAAGTGTTAAACTCTGTCAGCTTGAGTGGAGAGATTTCAAAAGGGCAATGAGGCTATCGACAAGTATTTCTTTCAAAGTTTATCAGCTACAGAAGCTTCAGATTTCTTTCCAGCAGAAGGGAGGTTCTGTTACTTGTGAATTACCATATCTCTTCAGATAGCTTCTCCCATACCCACCAGAAATGGAATTTGCTTGAGGAGATCTCCATCACAAAGCGAGGCATCAAAAATTATATATAATAGTATCGGGCCTTTGATTAAACACGGAACATACACTGACAACAACCAAGAAATGAGTGAAATACTGTAATCTCTGTACAGCTTATAATTCGGTGTTCAATGAGATATTAATTATTCAGCATGAAGATTCACGACACAAATGGGTTTTTCATGAACGAGATGTAAAACGCTACAGACATCTCCATAATCTATGATATAACCCTAACCCCACTTGACTTCGAAGAAGTCATTAATTACATTCCAAAGCTCTCCGTCCCAGGTCCTGACTCGTGGAACTCTATATTCACCAAGAGTTTTAAGAATCCATTATCACGCGCCTTAAATATTCCATGAGGAGGAGCCTGGGTAATGAAGCTATCACACCGTCCCGTAACTCGGTTGGCAGCGCACTCACCTCACACACTACAATACCGACAAGATGAAAATTAGACACATATGCAGCATCTGGGTATCCTTAATGTAGACGTTTCGCCATCCAGTGGCTTTATCAATACAATTTTTAGGACATAATATGAAGACAGTAGAACTATATACAAAAGATGAGGTAATCAGTCCCTCAGCCTTGGAGTTGGTGTCAAGAGCACCGTAGTCGTGAAGAATCTGGGGCACACACAAGAAGGTAGTAAGTAGACGAAGTGCAACCATGGGGGTAATTGCAAACACCTCTGCGGGGGCGGTGACCTTTGGATGACACTATAGGTAACCTACAGATACAGTTATATAGGAAAGAAAGAGGGATATTGTGGAGAGAAAAATCTGGACTGCAAAATACAGTATATCTAAATTCGTTGATAAATGAGACACCTTTGCAACATTTGGGTATCTTTATTCTGGAAACGTTTCGCCACACAGCGGCTTCTTCGGTCCAATGCAGAAAAATGTGGAATAAGAGGAGGAGTTTGAGGTAATCAGTCCCTCAGCTTTGAGTCGATTTGTTCAGTCCATCAGTTGATCTACCTACCTCCAGGCAGGCAGGTAGGTTGATCTACCTACCTACCTACCTCCAGGCAGGCAGGTAGGTTGATCTACCTACCTACCTACCTCCAGGTAGGCAGATAGGTTTATCTACTTACCTCCAGGTAGGCAGGTAAGTTGATCTATCTACCTCCAGGTAGGCAGGAAGGTTGATCTACCTACCTACCTACCTAGATGGAGGTAGGTAGGTAGACTGAAAACGTGTCTCATTTATCAACGTATCAGTTTTGCAGACTATTCACACATCTAAATTCGTACATACGTTAATATATAACAATGCGGACTTATTATATGACTTTAAACAAATACTTGCACTAGCCCGGCAGCAACGATTATTATTATAATTATGGGGAGCGCTAAACCCGTAGGGAATTATTAAACTTCCGTAGGGGGGTGGGGGGAGGATGGAAGGTATTAAGGCTCAATTCACTGAACTGGAGCACAGATCCGATTCCCTAGATCAAGAGCCCCTCATCAGCGTCAAGGAACCTCCCATCAGGGGCCGGCAACAACGAGCGCCAGCCTTCTTGCCTGTGCTCCAGATTCTTCATAACTACGGTGCTCTTCACATCAACTCCAAGGCTGAGGGACTGATTACCTCATATTTTGTATATAGTTCTAGTGTCTTCCAATTGTCCTTAAATTTGTATTGATAAAGCCACTGGATGGCGAAACATCTACAATAAAGTTACCCAGATGTTGCACACATGTCTAATTTTCAAACTTGTCGGTATTGTGTACCATTCATGTACAACCTCGGTTGTACATGAATGGTACACATCTGTTGAGGTTCCTGAAGGCTATCAGTACCCTTCAGGAACCTCAACAGTCATTTCGGGTTCTATATATGACACCTGTCAAGTTCATCTTGTAATATGCATCACCGGTATGGAACCTACACCTGAAATAAAAATTTAAAAAAAACTGAAGAAGGTGCAGGGGTCACGCAGAGAGGCTAGTCCCAGGGGTCACGCAGAGAGGCTAGTCCCAGGGGTCACGCAGAGAGGCTAGTCCCAGGGGTCACGCAGAGAGGCTAGTCCCAGGGGTCACACAGAGAGGCTAGTCCCAGGGGTCACGCAGAAAGGCTAGTCCCAGGGGTCACGCAGAGAGACTAGTCCCAGGGGTCACACAGAGAGGCTAGTCCCAGGGGTCACGCAGAGAGGCTAGTCCCAGGGGTCACGCAGAGAGGCTAGTCCCAGGGGTCACGCAGAGAGGCTAGTCCCAGGGGTCACGCAGAGAGGCTAGTCCCAGGGGTCACGCAGAGAGGCTAGTCCCAGGGGTCACGCAGAGAGGCTAGTCCCAGGGGTCACGCAGAGAGGCTAGTCCCAGGGGTCACGCAGAGAGGCTAGTCCCAGGGGTCACGCAGAGAGGCTAGTCCCAGGGGTCACGCAGAGAGGCTAGTCCCAGGGGTCACGCAGAGAGGCTAGTCCCAGGGGTCACGCAGAGAGGCTAGTCCCAGGGGTCACGCAGAGAGGCTAGTCCCAGGGGTCACGCAGAGAGGCTAGTCCCAGGGGTCACGCAGAGAGGCTAGTCCCAGGGGTCACGCAGAGAGGCTAGTCCCAGGGGTCACGCAGAGAGGCTAGTCCCAGGGGCCACGCAGAGAGGCTAGTCCCAGGGGTCACGCAGAGAGGCTAGTCCCAGGGGTCACGCAGAGAGGCTAGTCCCAGGGGTCACGCAGAGAGGCTAGTCCCAGGGGTCATGCAGAGGCTAGTCCCAGGGTTCAAGCAGAGAGGCTAGTCCCAGGGGTCACACAGAGAGGCTAGTCCCAGGGGTCACTGTAACGAGTTTGTTTGGTGTTCTGGTAGCGGGGAGTATCTGATACGTCTTCAGAGGCTTCTTGCTTTATTAAGTCGTGGTGGGTACACAGGCTTGTGTGTTGTGCCCATGGCCCGGGCAGGGCCATCCCACGAGAGAGAGCTAGGAGTAGGCCTTGTGTCTTCCTGCTAGGCCGCTGTGTGAGTGAGAGCGAGGCAAGGGCAGGCAGGCTGCCGTGCCCACCGAGAGGCCTGGCTACAGAGGGCAACACTTGAGTGGCGCAAAATATGAACTAAGCTGGCAGACAGCATGGACTGTCTGTGCGGACAGTACAGGCTGTCTACATCACACAGAGAGGCTTGTCCCAGGGGTCACACAGAGAGGCTAGTTCCAGGGGTCATGCAGAGAGGCTAGTCCCAGGGGTCTCACAGAGAGGCTAGTCCCAGGGGTCATGCAGAGAGGCTAGTCCCAGGGGTGATGTCAGGGGTGATGTCGCGAGGTGACGTCACCAGCACTGTGACGTCAGCAGACATCTCGAGGTGACGTCAGGCAGACATCGTGACGTCATGAATTCGGGCAGCATCGTGGGTGACGTCAATGTGATGCGGGCAGCAGACCACAGCTTGTGGCCTGGGACATCTGGTAACTCACGTGGTTTGTAGATCCTCGTGACATCGTCCACACCCACGTGGCGTCGTGATCTATGTGGCATGCTGATCCACGTAGCTTCGAGTGGCCTCGGGCACTCGGATACACAGCTCTGGCAATGAATTCACATGGAAAACAGCAGAGAACACAGCAGAGGGAGTGAGCAGTGGTGAGTGATGTATGGTAGGCTGGTGAGGTGTGAGAGTACAGCAGGGCGAGGCAAGGAACGGCCACTTCCTCCTCCCACAAACACGTGGAAAACTCACACTGGACGCAGAAATCGCCACAAAACTCACCTCTGGCTTGCTGAAACAGCTGTGCTGAGCTGAACAACAACAGCAACATACAAGTGACGCTGAGCACGTGACTTGAGAAACAGCGTGGGACGCTGTAGCGTGGAGTCACTGGGACGCCACTTACAATTCTCGAAGAATTTTGGCAAATTTAGGCCGGATCCTGCTTGTACCTGTGTCTGGATACTCAAACGTGCAGACACGACATCAGGATAACTCATTGAGAGACAGATGCTTCTTGTATAGGGTGATGACGTGAAGATGACTTCATACCTCTTCCTTCCTCTCTCTGGGCAAACAACTGCTGCGACCACCACTTTCCACCATTTATAACGAGTTTGTTTGGTGTTCTTGTAGCGGGGAGTAAATGATACATCTTTGGAGGCTTCTTACTTTATTGTTAAGTCGTGATGGGTACACAGGCTTGTGTGTTGTGCCCATGGCCCAGGCAGGGCCATCCCACGAGAGAGAGCTAGGAGTAGGCCTTGTGTCTTCCTGCTAGGCCGCTGTGTGTGAGAGCGAGGCAAGGGCAGGCAGGCTGCCGTGCCCACCGAGAGGCCTGGCTACAGAGGGCAACACTTGAGTGGCGCAAAATATGAACTAAGCTGGCAGACAGCATGGGCTGTCTGTGCAGACAGTACAGGCTGTCTACATCACACAGAGAGGCTAGTCCCAGGGGTCACACAGAGAGGCTAGTTCCAGGGGTCATGCAGAGAGGCTAGTCCCAGGGGTCTCACAGAGAGGCTAGTCCCAGGGGTCATGCAGAGAGGCTAGTCCCAGGGGTCATGCAGAGAGGCTAGTCCCAGGGGTCACGCAGAGAGGCTAGTCCCAGGGGTCTCACAGAGGCTAGTCCCAGGGGTCACGCAGAGAGGCTAGTCCCAGGGGTCACGCAAAGAGGCTAGTCCTAGGGGTCATGCAGAGGCTAGTCCCAGGGGTCTCACAGAGAGGCTAGTCCCAGGGGTCACACAGAGAGGCTAGTCCCAGGGGTCACGCAAAGAGGCTAGTCCTAGGGGTCACGCAGAGAGGCTAGTCCCAGGGGTCACACAGAGAGGCTAGTCTCAGAGGTCAAGCAGAGAGGCTAGTCCCAGGGGTGACGCAGAGAGGCTACTCCCAGGGGACACACAGAATGGTCAGCAAGAGGAATGATCTCGACGATGAAGTCGTGGAAGCAAGCTCCATGCATAGTTTTAAGAACAGGTATGCTAGGGCTCAAAAGGCAATGAGGGAGTGAATCTAGCAAGCGGCAATTTGAAAGGTTGGGCCAGGAGCTAGACTCGTCCCCAGCAACCACACATAAGTGAGTATATACAGGTGAATATATATATAATCTGGAGAGTGAAGTAGTGGGGGCAGCGTCCATACACAGCTTTGAGAAGAGGTACAATAAGGCTCTTGGAGCAGGGAGAGAGTGGAAGTAGTAGCGATCAGCGAAGAGTCAAGGTCAGAAGCTGTGAGTCGACCTCTGCAACCACAAACAGGTGAGTACCTGGTCAATGCTACACTAGAACGCACGTGCAGGTAGAATCGATTAACTCAAGAGTCATGATATTTAATGAGAGTCTCCTGCTCCTGCCAGGCTCTTAACTATCCCTTAATGGTTACACAAATGTTTTTATCACTCACTTCAGAAGATTTAGAAGCGAAATGTTTAAACTAACCACTAATTAAGATGTTTTTGAGTTATTACATGCTTACTGCAGGTTAAGATATGCTGTAGGATGAACCTCGGAAACAAGACTGATGACTGAGAAGAGAAATAACAAGAAACAAAGATATCTGAGCCTAAAACTAAAATTTTGAACACACATGACCATGACCATTTATGGATTCACGTGGCAATATATTATCGCACTAAGAGTGACTGACGTACGTGACGATTTGAAAGTTTTCTGTTGCTTCAAAGTCTCTACGTTGCTTGTTTGTAGTGTCTGAGCATCGGGAAAATTATTCATATAACTTATGTTAGTTAATACTAACTTAATATAGGCTGGGCAATATTTAACTAATTTTTTACTCTAATTAGGTACCCCGAGGGACGACATGAAAGAATTTGCTTATCCCTTTCCGTTTTCTCTTGTTTTTCTTCCGCCAACGCTTCACTATTTTCTTCATGACACTAGAACACCTCATCCGACAGGCTTCAGATTTTCAGTGCTGGTCTTCGGTAACTAGAGCAAGGTTCAAGCAATTATAAGCACAGGAAGGTGGCCTATAATTTATGCTACAGAGCCTATTCTACGACTCCCGGGATGAGTCTGATAACTTCAAGAGCCTCTGCGGCTCTTCGAAAAATGTGCGTCCTCGGTCGCCAACGGCGGCGGCGATGAGTGGAACTGACGTGTGTTCGTTCACCTTTCCCAATATTTTATCTTAAATAGCGTGATCATATTTTCATTCCCATTAATTCACATTAAGTATATACAGGCATCTTGTAGAGAGGAAAACACCCATTAAGTTTACCTTGTGTGCCGGTTAATATGTCAGGATATTATATTAGTACATTAACAGAGTAGTAAATACTGACAAATCATGGTATTTTAGTACAGTATATGAAAATGCTATTTTTATATTTGAAAAATGGCCCCGAAGAACAAAAGGAAAATCTAAACTATTATTTAGCTAAGATAAACTAGCATTGAAGGTATGAAGGTGGCACAGCAAGGCATTTTAAAGGCACTGATTGGAAAACAATGTCCCAACTCTTTCAATACAGTTAGCAAATTGGTTTTTACACCGTCAAAACTCAATGCAAAACCTTCTCTTGTTGGGAGGCTAAATATTTATCTGAGAAGATATTTTCAAGGTAGGATATAGCAAGTAACATCCCAGTTTGTTTAATAAACTGACATATTAGGATTTGCACAACCCAGTAACCACGAGAATCTTCCTCAGAGTAAAATACAAAAGAGCTAAAAGCTCGAAATAATGCAGAAAAGAAATTTTCAAATTTTGCACAGAACTAGTGGACTGTTTTTATTTATAAAATTAGTAAATTGGCTATTACACATCCTAATAACAATCCAAACTTTCCTCTCAGTAAAATACACCAGTTTTTTTTTTAAAGTTGAAAGACAATAAGAATAAACAGT
Source organism: Cherax quadricarinatus (assembly GCF_038502225.1). NCBI lineage: Eukaryota > Metazoa > Arthropoda > Malacostraca > Decapoda > Parastacidae > Cherax > Cherax quadricarinatus. Next base: position 46,017,578 of record NC_091310.1, on the reverse strand, counting down.
GTAAAGTTTTCACATGAAAGCTTGATAGTGTACAGCATTATTCCAGACTAGAGAGAAAGCCTGACGTAAAAGAGAACCACCAGTGGCTTGGAATTCCCTGTCTTGGAAGGTAATCATTACCCATCCTCTCATTTTCCTATCAGTTGAGAGAAAGACACTGTAGTGATCCTTGAAAGTGAGATCTTCTGACATAATCACTCTCAGTCCCTCAGGAGGGTTGTATTGTCCATTCTCTTTTTCATTTTCTAATATTTTTTTCCATATGTGAACAGCTTAAGTTTGTCACCGAGCATCAACGGAAGACTTAGTTTATATCTCTAGGAGATTTACTCTGTCCTTAGTGAATATGCCACTCTCATATAAATTCTAGTATCATCTGCAAAATATGATGTGGCTCTATGATATATGTCCCTACGATGGGTATCAGGATAAGGAAAAAAAATGGAACGAGTACTGTGCCCTCGGCCCCAAACTTCACTCTGTTTACAACTGCCTTCTGCATGCTATTTGTTAGAAAGTTAAAAATCCATTTGCGTACTTTTTCCAACTATTCTTTTTGCAGGCATTTTGTTCTTCACTTCAGAATCGCCCTTGTTAAGAGGTTTTGCAGAGTATGTGTGTATTTGCATTTTGTTTTTTTTCAGTGCATCCAAATCCATGTCGTAATGATCCAAAAATCTCAAGAGGCAGGAGCGACTTGCTTTAAAGACATGCTTCCCTAGACTGTGCAACTGTTGTGGATGCATGTGGTTAGCGATCTTGCTTCTTAATATCCTTTCAAAAGTGTGGATCATCAGTACTATCAGTGTACCGTTCTTTGCTATTGCTTTGCTGTCACCTTCGTGGAGTGGAGCTATAATTATTTCTTCAATGGCTGTGGGATGACCTCTGTTTCCAGACTCTCCATTAAAAATTTAAGGCACGTGATAGGGATTTCTTGCAGTTCTTGATAAACACAGAGTTCTATGCATCTAGGCCTAAGGCAGAGTGCTTGGGCATGTTATTATTACTGACTTTTTTTAGAGGGAGAGTATGGTTAAGGTTCTTTCAGAAATTTTTGAGATGTTGGCAAAGTTCTTGAATAAAAATGGATTTTCTACCTTAGTCTGATTAATGGTTCACTGCACACAAATTCATAGTGACATTTCAGTACCTCACTCATTTTTTTGTGCTCTCGTCAATGTTAGTTCTATCTCGTTTGACCAAGGGCTTGATAATGAATTTTTTTTTTTTTGGCCCTGAATTTTGCTTATGTTAAGAGGCATTTTTTTTTTTTCAATTTTATTAATTGCTTTTAGCTCCCTCTATCTCTCTTGGACTCTGTAAGATTCAGTATGAGGTCAACAACAATTTCTCTTGCCAGTATTTCTTTCATCACTTCAGATAACCCGGAACCTTCGAGAAGTTCTGCTATTTATCGTCCGTGAATGCCGAGGGAGCGTCTCTCTCTTTCTAGTTTGTATCTTCTCATATATTTCCTTAGTGATATGTGTCTTGAGCATACTGCTAGTGCTACAGAGTTAATCCCCTAGAGACAATGGTTCGGATTCATGTTATTCTATATATCTCCACAGCATGATTCATTAATGAAATGATTTATTTGATCCCAATTGTTGTTCTTGTTGTTGAAGTCAAATTTAGTGAAAATGCCTTCATATCTCCAAGCAAAAGGATTTTTGGGTTGGGGTTGAAAGATTTTCCAGTTTTCAATCTTTGATAGTTGGTCTTTAAACTGTAGTGAAGCTGCATCTGGTGACTTGTATAGATGTGTAGTAGATTCTGGTTTTCAGTATTTACTACATTATTTGTAATGCTATGAACTCTGTGCGACTCAGACATGTAAACCACCCCCCCACCTCGACCCTTTCATTGTTGCATGTGCTTTCGGTCACCTCCATTGTAAGTTGCACCCAAGTATCAATATTTCCTATGTGGGGTCTCTGTGAAAGCTGCAGGATGCCCATGCCCATAGCACTCCAAAGCTCCCTCGTGTCCATTCTCCCAATCCTTCCTTCCACCCCATATTTACACATCATCTTCGTCATCCTATTCTACTTCATCCTCTCTAAATTTCCAAACCACCTTATCAACTCCTCATCAGCCTTAGTAACCCCACCCCGTTTTCTCATTTCTTTCTATGATCCGAACTCTGTGTAATATTGAAACCACACATTGCTCTCACACATGACATTTTCTCTGCCTCCAGCCTCCTCCTCACTGCAACTTTTTAAGCCAATACCTCAAACTCATAAAAATGCAGGTACTACTGTACTCTGGTACATTCTCCTTTGCCTCAGTAGATAAATTTCTTTTTTCCACAGATACCTCAATTCTCCACGTACTTTCTTCCACTCCTATTCTATAGTTCACATCATTTTTCATAGGCCTACCCCCCGACATGCCCACTCTCAAATATCGATACACACGTCCATATTCCCTCCCTTTCATCTGGTATCTAATTTTTGACAACAGAATTTTGTTCCGCACTTGTGTCTTATCGTCGTATATTCAGTAGTTTTCTCTATACCATTGTTGCACTCCGATAGTAACACTTGATGCAATATTATAAAGGAGGGATTTATTAATAACTCAATATGGATGTTCCACCACATTCTCAAGTTCACAGAATTATTTAGCTAATAAACATATCTTAATATTCAGAGGGAACTGACAATTCAAGCGATAGGAAATGTGTATATTTTTAATCCTAAGCCAGTTTCTAGGAGACTGGAGACTCTTCAACTAATGTAATTGATTTATAACCTGCCAGGGTAATAACCGAGTCAAAAATTAATGTGGGTAAGTAGCTCTGTTAAAAAAAAATAGGAAAATAACAAGAGATCGCGTGACTGGTAGCTAACAGATTAACACTGTATATAACTTGCCTCTAAAATTGAAAGATACACGAAAGGACATACAACAGTGACAGGTAAATATCTCTCAGTTTATACTCGCCAAGTTCGTCTTAATCCCTATTAGAGAAAGTAAATATTCTTAGTCTATAATATTCTTAACCTACAATATTCTAAGTCTATTGTATTCTTAGTCAACAGACCTTAAAGCTTATTAAATTTACAATCTGAAATGTACATAGGTCCCAAACAGCCAATCATGGATAACTATTAAATTTTATTTTGTCTCTACAGGATATGTGGCAGCTAGAGAGTGGTGGCGCCGGTCGCAGTTTAGAGGAGACGCCAGCAAGGTAGTCAGTCACTGTCTGCCGTGACACAGTAATGTGTTGATCATGTTATGCAGAAGAAGACTGCTTTTGTGTTCGTGTACGGCGTCTTGCGCAGTATGTCAGGCTTCACAGGTCTACTGAAGAGGGCAAGAAGAGCGTGTAATAGAATAAACACGAAAAAAATTGGCTAATGGAGGGGAGAGAGAGAGAGAGTGGAGGGTGTTAGCTTATGCCACGAATCCCTTCATGACAAGGCTCAGAGTGATGTGATTGATGCCAGCAATTTATGCATTATAGAAGGAAAGAGCCGAGATATCATTCATATATATATATATATATATATATATATATATATATATATATATATATATATATATATATATGAATGATATATATATATATATATATATATATATATATATATATATATATATATATATATATATATATATATATATATATATATATATATATATATATATATATATATATATATATATATATATATATATATATATATATATATATATATATATATATATATATATATGTCGTGCCGAATATGTAAAACTGGTCAATTAGCAAGAACTCATTTAAAATTAAGTCCTTTCTAAAAAAAGTTCTTATACGTTTAAAGATATATTTTTTTCATTAATGTTGATGTAAAAAATTTTAATTTTGCACCAAAAGGAACTTAGAAAACTTACCTAACCTTATTATAACAAGAAAATTTTTTTTTAGCCTAATCCAACTAAATATATTTTAGATTTGTTTACAATAATTTAATAATAAACAAACACAGTGAAATGTATTTTTTTCGTTAGGTTCAGAATGATTTTGGCGAAATTATTGCATACACAAATTTTCACTTGTCCTATATGGCAAGATGAGCGTTGCTGTTTAAGCCAAGATCGCAAGTTCTGCCTATTCGGCTCTTTCCTTCTATAATGCATAAATTGCTGGCATCAATCACATCACTATATATATATATATATATATATATATATATATATATATATATATATATATATATATATATATATATATATATTATTATTATTATTATTATTATTATTATTTATCCGTAAAAAAAATCTGCAAGTACCCGATAATGTTCATAAACATCTTTATTTACAAGCAGCCTCGCACCTGGCCAGACTACACTTCACAGAGCTAAGAACAATGCTGAGTCGTAATTAACATTATGAATAATTCAACTAGTTAATGCCAGGGAACAAAGTCCCGAGATGTAACACCGTGCCTCACACCCGACAAATGCGATCCAGTTTTTGTCTTTTCCATCAGCATCTCTCATGGAACTGTTAATGTTACATATTTTTACACGTGAGTGTTAACGGTTTCTTGGGTAGGAAAATAATGTTTAAAATTAGAGTGAAAGCCTATCAATAAAATGCAAATTCACCAATATACAGTGTGTTTCACTCGTAGGAGACCCAGAGTTGGTACTCCCGAACTTAAACCATCTTGTTTGTATATCTGTAGTCAACGATAACTCGGGGTCTCTTACGAGTGAAATATCCTGCACAAGCTAAATGTGAAACATATCTGGAAATCTTACATCCAACAATATTCAGAACTAATTTTTAACATGAAAACCTACGTTCAGGTCATGTAAAACTAACAATTTGATCTCTCGCATTCTTGAAATATGTAAGAAATCGGTTTGCATGACTGTCTCAATAATAAAACCTGTTCAAATCAACAAATTATCTTTAATAAGTATATTTTAATTGAGCAGAGGTAGGCTTGCAGCTCTTGCCTTGTAAATACATGCAGGAATTCTCAGTTAAACTCCTGCAAAATCTTGTAAAAATAATGCAGTGGGCAGTGACGCACTCTGAGACGAGATATTCTCAATCTTCTAACATGTAATTTCACCATCTGTCTGGCTGGCTGACTGCCTGGCTGACTGCCTGGCTGGCTGGCTGACTGCCTGGCTGGCTGGCTGGCTCTACCTGTATCAACCTTCGTGTTCAGTGTGTGTGTTTTTTTTTTTTTTAACAAAATTATGTACATCAGCAGTGTGCCACACTATGTGATAGATAAGACTCTCGATTTAAGGAAATTAATTTATTATCCGCCCCCTTTCTTGAATCGAACCTAATTGCCTTCCGTTCCCTAGGACCCGTATGGTTCCTATGGGTTTTGCCTTTCCCTATAATAATACTGACACTACTACTACTACTACTACTACTAATAATAATAATAATAATAATAATAATAATAATAATAATAATAATAATAATAATAATAATAATAATAATATGGCAGTTATATAACGTGCTCCTACCATATTTTGTATGATAGTTACGTAGTGGGAACAAAAGCTAGTTATGTTTCCTCTGTCATATTCCATCACACAGGTTCCGTTACATATCACTACCTCACCACCTGGACCCTACCTGGAGTCTACCTGGAGGGTATTCCGGGATCAACGCCCCCGCGGCCCGGTCCACGACCAGGCCTCCCGGTGGATCAGGTGGTGGTTGTCTGGGACTGACATATGGACAGTCTCTCCTGTGCGAGAGCTCGGTGCCTCGCAACATTTCGCAAACCCATCAGCCTCAACAAATTTAATTTTTACTACGACTCATGCACGACTCTGCACACAGAAATCACTCCCTACGAAAGCAAAACACTTTGCAGGCGATGCAACATACCCATTAGTATACTAAGAGAAAACACAATAAGTGTCCGGGGCCCAAGACTGTTCAACAGACTCCCACCAGCCATAAGCGGCATTACCAATAGACCCCTGGTTGTCTTCAAGAGGGAACTGGACGGATACCTACAGTCAGTACCAGATCAGCCGGGTTGTGGTTTATACGTTGGACTACGTGCGGCCAGCAGTAACAGCCTCGTTGATCAGGCCCTGATCTACCGGGAAGCCTGGTCATGGACCAGGCCTCGGGGGCGTTGATCCCCGGAATACCCTCCAGCGTTTGACTGTCCAGTGTATTCGAAACCTCAGTTTTGCCTGTGGCGATAAGACATTTAAGCAAAACTTAGGGATCTTTATTCTGGAAACGATTCGCCAGCCAGTAGCTTCTTCAGTCCAGTAAGAAGACTCAGCAGAAGTACTGTTTTCCCTGAGCTGCTTTGGGGATTAGCGTGGACGGTTACAAAGAATGGCTTGCTTTTGCAGTGTTTTAAAAATTGAGGTTGGAGAGTTGAAGGAGGAGGTCTTGCTTCTCCAGGAGGAGATTAGGAGGCTGAAGGTCCACCTCAATGGGTCTGGGAGAGAGTGTGAGGTGGCTGGAGTTGTGGGGAATGAGGCTTCTAGCAGTGAGGTGCAGTCTGTCTCTCGCCTGTAGTTGGGGAGGTAGCAACGGCTACCAGCAGTGAGGTGCAGTCCAGCACCTGCTACAAGTGGCGAGTGGTTCACAGTAATGGGAGGCGCATCAGAGTAAGGAAAGTTAAGAGTGAAGATCTGAAGGTAGGAAATCGCTTCTCTGTTCTTCAGGATGAATGTACTTCAGTGGCCAGTGAAGGTAAGGGTACTACTGCCCCTGCTAATGGAGGTAAGCGATTCTTGTGGTTGGTGACTCTCAGGTAAGATATATTGACCGTGCTTTTTGTAATAGGAATAAGAAGATGAGAGATAGAGTGTGCTTCCCTGGAGCTGGTGTTGGGGACATTGTCAACAGGCTGGATAATATCATGTCAGGTAATGCGAACAAGCCCATTATTTGTCTCAGTGCTGGTGGAAATGATATTGGGAAGGGATATTGATATTGATATGGGATCTTGGTACAAAGACTTCAACGCTTGTCCAACCTTTGGACGACGACCTACTTACACTAGTGGCAGGTCCCACTGTGATCCCACCTCCTCCTGCTTCACCTCACCGTTCTCCAGTATATAAGCCACCTCTCTGGCCCTATGCTGCATTTCCTACAAGAGTGATGGACTGAACACATCGATTCCAGGTTGAGGGACTGATTACCTCAAACTTCTCCTCTCCTTACCGATTTCAACTTTGTATTGGACTGATGAAGCCACTGTGTGGCGAAACGTTTCTTCAATAAAGATTCCCATGTGTTGCATAAGTGTCTCAATTCTTCAACTTGTCGGTTTTTCAAAACCATTCATCACATCTGTCAGACACTGCAACATCATGGGATCTTGGTACAAAGACTTCAACGCTTGTCCAACCTTTGGACGACGACCTACTTACACTAGTGGCAGGTCCCACTGTGATCCCACCTCCTCCTGCTTCACCTCACCGTTCTCCAGTATATAAGCCACCTCTCTGGCCCTATGCTGCATTTCCTACAAGAGTGATGGACTGAACACATCGATTCCAGGTTGAGGGACTGATTACCTCAAACTTCTCCTCTCCTTACCGATTTCAACTTTGTATTGGACTGATGAAGCCACTGTGTGGCGAAACGTTTCTTCAATAAAGATTCCCATGTGTTGCATAAGTGTCTCAATTCTTCAACTTGTCGGTTTTTCAAAACCATTCATCACATCTGTCAGACACTGCAACATCATGGGATCTTGGTACAAAGACTTCAACGCTTGTCCAACCTTTGGACGACGACCTACTTACACTAGTGGCAGGTCCCACTGTGATCCCACCTCCTCCTGCTTCACCTCACCGTTCTCCAGTATATAAGCCACCTCTCTGGCCCTATGCTGCATTTCCTACAAGAGTGATGGACTGAACACATCGATTCCAGGTTGAGGGACTGATTACCTCAAACTTCTCCTCTCCTTACCGATTTCAACTTTGTATTGGACTGATGAAGCCACTGTGTGGCGAAACGTTTCTTCAATAAAGATTCCCATGTGTTGCATAAGTGTCTCAATTCTTCAACTTGTCGGTTTTTCAAAACCATTCATCACATCTGTCAGACACTGCAACATCATGGGATCTTGGTACAAAGACTTCAACGCTTGTCCAACCTTTGGACGACGACCTACTTACACTAGTGGCAGGTCCCACTGTGATCCCACCTCCTCCTGCTTCACCTCACCGTTCTCCAGTATATAAGCCACCTCTCTGGCCCTATGCTGCATTTCCTACAAGAGTGATGGACTGAACACATCGATTCCAGGTTGAGGGACTGATTACCTCAAACTTCTCCTCTCCTTACCGATTTCAACTTTGTATTGGACTGATGAAGCCACTGTGTGGCGAAACGTTTCTTCAATAAAGATTCCCATGTGTTGCATAAGTGTCTCAATTCTTCAACTTGTCGGTTTTTCAAAACCATTCATCACATCTGTCAGACACTGCAACATCATGGGATCTTGGTACAAAGACTTCAACGCTTGTCCAACCTTTGGACGACGACCTACTTACACTAGTGGCAGGTCCCACTGTGATCCCACCTCCTCCTGCTTCACCTCACCGTTCTCCAGTATATAAGCCACCTCTCTGGCCCTATGCTGCATTTCCTACAAGAGTGATGGACTGAACACATCGATTCCAGGTTGAGGGACTGATTACCTCAAACTTCTCCTCTCCTTACCGATTTCAACTTTGTATTGGACTGATGAAGCCACTGTGTGGCGAAACGTTTCTTCAATAAAGATTCCCATGTGTTGCATAAGTGTCTCAATTCTTCAACTTGTCGGTTTTTCAAAACCATTCATCACATCTGTCAGACACTGCAACATCATGGGATCTTGGTACAAAGACTTCAACGCTTGTCCAACCTTTGGACGACGACCTACTTACACTAGTGGCAGGTCCCACTGTGATCCCACCTCCTCCTGCTTCACCTCACCGTTCTCCAGTATATAAGCCACCTCTCTGGCCCTATGCTGCATTTCCTACAAGAGTGATGGACTGAACACATCGATTCCAGGTTGAGGGACTGATTACCTCAAACTTCTCCTCTCCTTACCGATTTCAACTTTGTATTGGACTGATGAAGCCACTGTGTGGCAAAACGTTTCTTCAATAAAGATTCCCATGTGTTGCATAAGTGTCTCAATTCTGACCTGACTAGGTTGGGTGCATTGGCTTAAGCCGGTAGGAGACTTGGACCTGCCTCGCATGGGCCAGTAGGCCTTCTGCAGTGTTCCTTCGTTCTTATGTTCTTATGTGTGCAGGCGTCATGCAGACAGGAAGGGGGTATTAACACAATATGCTGAACATGTTCTTACTAGGACATCGTTTCACTCATGGGAAAGTTTTATCTAGTCATAACTTGATGAAGCTGCACCATGAGCGAAACGTTGTCAGAATAAGAGCTTGTTCTGCATATTGTTAGGTAAGACACATGCAACAGTTAGGTATCTTTATTTCGAAACGTTTCGCCTACACAGTAGGCTTCTTCAGTCGAGTACCATTTGAATGTCTGTTCTGCATATTGCGACTTAATAACTATTGTTAGCTCATCACCACAGTGAACTAGATTTTAAAAGATATATTTTTTCTATTAATGTTAATGTAAAAAAATTTAATTTTAAAATGCAAAAGAACCTCCAAAAACTTACCTAACCTATTATAATATACAATTTATTTTAGCTAACTCTGAACTAGATATATTTAGACTTGTTTATAGACAATTTAATACTAAACAAACATATAAAGAGAATTTTTTCTCTGTTAGATCAGAATGTATTTATGGATAATTATTTGTACATTATCAGCCACTTAATATATGTATGGAGTGCTGCATTTAAGCCAAGATCGCAAGTTCCCGCCTATTCAAGCACGACATACATATATATATATATATATATATATATATATATATATATATATATATATATATATATATATATATATTAGTATATATATATATATATATATATATATATACATATTATTACTATTATTATAACATCATATTTCATCCACATAACATCAACATGTTACAAATACACTTAACATCCTGTTAATTAGCGTTAACTTAGTCTTACCCCAACAAAGAACGTGGTAGGAGAGACGTCGCCTGCAATGCTGATACAAATCAAATCATTGTTAGAGCTAGAGAACAGGTCTGAGAAACATTAGACCGATTTATGAACATAACTCGCGCCAGTTTGTGATATTGCTAAGCGATAAATATATATTCTGGGGAGAAATCGTAAGAATTCGTATATCGGATTTACGCAAGTCGGGCAGGCCACGCAGGCTGAGATCATGCTCGGTTGGCGATTAATGACCCACACCAGGCGTGATATGCGCTGGTTACACGCTGCTCGGTTTACCGAGGTTCGGTGCTGCTGCGCCACGCACGATGCATCTTCAAATTTATTTGTGATGAATGGTCGTTCAGGTGTGTGTGTGTTTAGGTTAATCCTTCCTAAATGCAACCCTACTAAAGGATATAAAGGAAATGGTAAAGTGCTGAGGATTGCTTGGCTATCGACGCTGTAGTTATGTATGTGAAAATCAAACGTTGCATCCAAGTGGCGTATTGCTGACGTCTGCCAGAGTAAAATAAATCAACTAATTAAATGTTTATCACTTTGGTAAAGGAGACTAGGTTGACTGCCACAACAGGCAGAAAAACAAAGACAAATGCTGCCTGTGTGTATAGCTTCATCAACAAGATATGGTAAAGCGAAACGTCACAGTTCTTTCACACGAAACTTTGTAAAAGGAAACTCATCAAGTAGTTAATCTCTAGTTTATTACAGCAATTTTTGATGGTGAATGCAGGCGCGTACAGTCAGATGAGCACGTTGTATCATTAATATCATTACATACACCGATGTGGCAATCGGGAAGATAAGAACACCCGAGGGACTGGAGTTGCGTAGGAGTGGACGTTGAGCGCGGAGGTGAATTGTAAGAATTGAAGTGGTGGTGTACTTACTTATCCTGTTATGCTCGCATCAGTTCAAGAATCCGGCCTGTGTTGAACCCCACGGCGAACGGTCTCCTCTGGTAAATCAAGGTGAAGGAGGGAGAGATTGTCTGATCAAGCAACAAATCTTCATTATATGAGATGGTGATAAAGGTCAAATACATCTATCATTTATTAAATCTAACCAAAACTGGAGAGCAGACAGCTGAATAGCGATACCTTCACAGCCCATGCCAGTCAAGCATTGTAGATGAATGGGTTCAGAGAACTGACATGTCGATAATTAGACATATGTAATTTGGGTGATTTTGAGAAAGAATTGCCACAGTGTTTCATCATTCAAGATAGAGAAACTTCGAAGAACAGAGGAGAATGAGTATCAGTTCGGTTCTGAGTTGATGTGTTAGTCCATCAACTTGGCAGAACAGGCATTCCACCAAGACTGATGACCGGAACACATCGACCCAAGGCTGAGGACTGATTACTCCCATTCCCTCCTCCTGGTTCTTCAAGCCCAGATGGATTCGATGAAGCCACTGTGGCGAAACGTTTCAACAAAGATACCGAGTTGAATAGCGTGCTCAATTTATCTTAGCCATAGCTTGGGCCAGTAGGTATTTTGACCTGTCTGGCATGGGCTAGTATCATGCAGCTCTCGGTTTCTTATGTTTGTGCATGAAAACTTCACACATAAAATCAGTAAAGAGGCAAAACATCTGTTATTTCCTGTATGGGTGGAGTTCACTGATGTGTGTGTGTGTGTGTGTGTGTGTGTGTGTGTTCACCACGGTACTCACTTCACTGAGGCGTGTAGGGTCGAGTCCGAGCCCTGGCCCCGCCTTTCACGATCGTCAGGTCACCTCCTGAACCGTGAGCTTTATCATATTCTCTGCTACAAGCGGTAAAGTGGACTCGCCTCACCACATCGCTCTTTAAACTATTCGAATATCGACTACGTTTGGTGGCTGGGAAGAAACATTTCTGGCATTCGGATTTATCGTGGCCTTCACTAAATCTGTGTCCTTTGTTACGGTATCCACCGTCGAAGATCCTTGTTCTTGTCCACCTTATTACTCCCTTTTTCGCGATGGAGTGGAATGTTATCGTCCCCTTATCTCTCCTGTCCTCCAGTGCTGCCAGGTTTGATTCTCTAATCCCTCTCCCTCTTTCATATTATGCAATTTCTGGCCCTGGGACTAGTCTCCTAAGGTAAAACCTTGAACTTTCTCTAGTTCTCACGTGCTGGCTAGTGTGGTTCCAAACTGGTGCAAAGCACTAAAGAGGTTCAATTGGTACACGGCAGTGCAGATCTGAATGACTCTTCTTGGCGGTATGTTGAAGGTGTGTGGGAGGTGGTGGTAGGTGTGTGTGGCAGGGTGTGTGGAGCAGCAGCAGATGTGTGTGTGTGTAGGAAACAGAATGCACACACACATCTGCCTGAAACTTTGTGATCCACATCACTTCACCATATTTTAAGGCTGACATTAAAAACACGACAGTGTGCAGTGTGTGTGTGTTCCTTTCAGCACATCACAACCAGTGCGGCACTACCACCTGCAGAGCCAGTGTCAACACGTTACCGCATATAAAGATTTCATGGCGAGATTATTAACAGGAGTCGGGAGCATCCACCAGCATCACTGCCAATAAGGATCGCCACAATGGGCAAGTGGATTTTACTTATGATTTACCACAGTGGATACTCGACCCCTGCATCACACCGTACGATCTCCACCCACTGCACCAAAAAGCGGGGGCGGTGATCTGCCAAAAAGCAACACTTCCACCAAATCACCTGCGGGTGGTGATCCTCTCACCTTTCACGAAATGGGTAAGAATTCCACAATGTCAACGGTAACTTTCCCGATATCACTTCCGCGGCTCCGAACCACATCATAATTTGATAGATCAGGTGAAGAAAGAACCCATCATACCACAAAGCGTAGGACCTTCTGCCTGCAGAACTTTTGAGTGTGAATCTATTTGAAAGCTGAAGACACCTAAGAGTTTGTTGCAATCCTCTTATGCATGAAGAGAGGACGCTGAAGAGCGGTTCTCGAAGCATTGACTGAGTTCCTCTTAGCATTTATCGACCCCGCTTTAAATGAGTGTATCCCGTTTATAAGTAGTAGTTTTATGTGGAAGGTTAAAATAACTCTTCCTGTGGGACTTCAAGGTAGATTATGATGATTTTTCTGCCCATTGCCCCATGAAGTACAATCTGGCGACTTCAAGCCCAGCAATTTCTTGAATTTAGAGTCATGTTATAAAGATTCTCTGCAACATCTGCTTAGCCCAGCATTTTCGCTTGCCTTGGAAGAGGGCCATTATACAAGCCAGCATTCAGCTAGGGAAAGGAGTGACCTGAAGACTCTTCCACCGACTCTGGGCATCTCTTGTCTCAGCAATCTAATTATCTAAGAGATTACTTGAAAGGTGATAATAAAAATATAGATCCTCAGTCTAAACATCTTGACATTGCATTCCCAGGTCTCTCACATTTAGCTTACGTTCATTGATTAAGATATAAGTGAATCTGACTTGAGCCACTCTTCAATTTTCCAGACGTACTAACTGAAATCTGTCTTCAATGAACATCATATTGTTAATATTGGTCTATTGCATTTGCTTTATATTAGCCTCCCTGAGGCGCAGGGGGCTGGGATGAATGCAGTAGCGTGCGAGCAGCGTGGATGAGGCAGCCGAGTGACGTCCTTGTCTGGCGTTAGGAACGAGAAAGTGGAAAGAAATGGGCAAGTGAGGATTTACTTACCGCTGTTTACAGGCAAGAATTTCCACCAGTTCATCACCATGTGTTGTAAGATTCTGAAAGATCACCGCGCATGGGCTAGATTATCCCATCACTGTCAGCGAATATATTTCAATGGCATTCAAGGCTGGGAGACCATCACCACTCGCTGCGATCTCCACCACTACAGCCCGATCTCCAACTTCATCGTCACCAAGGTCCAGTATCGCTGCATCTCCAACACATCACTACCAACGGCCAGTATCTCTACCACATCTCCAGCACATCATCACTACTGAGCATTGTCACTTCAGACAGGCATGCAAAATATAACCCCAGCTGCCTGCATCAGACCACTATTTACAACCCGAACGCACGATACCAGAGCGTAAGACCTCACCCATTCCTTCCTCCTTTCCCGAAGGCCTTTTTTTGCTTTTCTTTTCTGAATTTTCCTCTCTACATCAGGTTGAAATAAAATTTATGCTTCACTTGGATTATCGTTTAACACATTTGGGTCTGGGTGGTCCAAAAAGAGAGTATTTAGAGAGATACAAGAAGAGCATAACATATAGGAGATATATATATATATATAAGGTTACATATATATTATTATTTTATATATATATATATTATTGGTTACTATTGTTGGTATACTGGGATGACTGCCATTCCTTTGTGATGGAGTCTTTCAATATCTGCTTTCTGTATTTGAATCTCAGTGTGTGTTCACTCTGCTTGATTATTTTCTAAAGTGGAGAGAAATTCCCAGTTTCTCTTGGGTCCTAAGGTTTGTGTGCGATATTAATTGCTCAGTGTGAGTTAACACTGTGTGTTTAGTGGATGTCTGTTTGTTTCTATACTGAGAGATCCTTAGGTACATCCACTGTCTCTTATACTTGGGTTTATAGAGAGATATGATCTAATATCTGATTAGTTGACAACTATCCATAGTGATATAGATAATAATCAACTAACAGCTGCTGTACAAGACTTATTACATATAAATCATATTTTATTATAACTATAATAATATTGTCTGTTAATTACTGATGAACAAGTCAAATAGTTTAGCATCTTTTATTGTCTAGTAATACTATGTCAGAGTCTTTCTTGAATGAATGAGATGTGACAACACTGAAGAGAGTAGATGAGTGTGGAGTAAAGATTATGTATCCAGCTATCAGCCTGAGTAGAGAATGAGATAGATCAGTCTTCTCCTGCCTATAGTGTCCATCCCATTTATAATGACGAGCTGACTGTTGTCATTTTTATTTCTCCACTGGCTCTTACCTTCACACATATTACTTTTCTTCTGACAGTGAAGAAGATTTGCAGATGAAGTGAAAAGGTTCAACAATAAAAATTCGCATTGAAGTTACATTTTTTACTCATCCATGCTGCATTCCTTTTCATACTAAGAATCTTTCATAGTCAGCATGATCTACAGTTGGAACCTTGATAAGGCCTTCTGCTTAAATAATAGCGAGGTTTTTTAAGTGAAACAGAATACAGATTGCGTTGTATAGGTTTAGCTTAGCAAAATAAAACTATGCAGTGTTTATGGGGAAGATTGTGTGGAAGCCGCAACCCAGCCGACAGCCATACCACACACACTGAGTTGCAAATCACTACGTTGGGTCAGCGCAGTGGAGGAGCTTTGCTCTGGCTTATAGCCAGGCAGTTCATCTCTCCAGAGAAGGTGAAACTGCAAGCCTGTCTCATAAAACATGCTTTCTCACACTTGCACAGGCATGTTTCATACAATATGTCATCTTTGAACTTTAGTCTCAGATAAGTCGGTCATTTTTAGTCTACATCTACACATCCCGTGTGTTCATGGTTTCGTAGCTGTCGAATACTGGTCTTGGCTTCGGCGCTATGTTTATTGTTGAAGATCAGAGATCATGCTGTTAGAATCTCTGTCTTGTTTCGACTTAGTAGTGCAATAGTGGAATAAATCCGCGTAGTAGCTTTATGTATTTAAAACTTCACTGACTTAGAGACATGACAGAACTTCATTATGTCCATCTGTGCAAGAAGAAGGTGATCAAGGAAGTGCTAACACGACCTGGTCGAGGTAATAATGGCAACACTCGATGACATCTGCCCTGAAAAGCATTGACTGATATCCGCCAGTGTGGTACTGACGATATCTGGTCAAGGTGGTACCACGATATCTGGTCAAGGGTGGTACTGACGATATCTGCCAAGGTGGTACTGACGATATTCGGCCAAGGTGGTACTGACGATATCTGGCCAAGGTGGTACCGACGATATCTCGGCCAAGGCAATGGATTGATATTCATTAGAGCGTGGTATTCGATGATATTCCGCCAAGGTGGCACCACGATATCTGGCCAGCGTGGTACTGACGATATCTGGTCAAGGTGGTACTGACGATATCTGGCCAAGGTGGTACTTGATTGATATTCTGGCGGGCGTGGTACTGGATGATATTCACATGTAGATTGGATGATATTCGCCAATATTTAACAAAGAACAACGACATTTCAAATACAGTACTGGACGACTATGACCTCGTTGGTACCGGCGACAACGATGACTCAGCAAGGTAAGCCGACGACAACGACGTAGACCAACAAGGTGGTACTGACGACAACGACGACTAAATGGCAAACGACGGAAACGACAGATTTAATAAGATGCAGTACTCGACGACAATGACGACCAACAGCATGGTACTGACGACAACGACGACTCGATAAGGTGGTACCTGGATGACGATGACAACTCAACAAGGTGCAGCACTTCGACGACAACGATGATTCAACAAGGTGGCACTCGCGAAGCTTCAAAATAATCGAAAGATCTCGCCAATGATTCATTTTACGTGGTTTTTTTTTTTCAACCACGTTTCGCCCTCTGCCTCCTCCTTTTCCTTTGAAGATCCCAGCTTCGCCCTTTTCCCATGATCGGTAACTAACTTTATAATGACGATTGCATGGCAGATATAATTTCGTGTAACAAAACTGCATAAAAGCAAATACTAACGTGTTAATGTTAATAATGATCTGATATTTTAGATCATTATAATCCAGAACGACTGAAATGTCGTCCAAAGTTTCTCGTAAATGCTGATTGAATATAGGACTAGGTCGAGAAATGGATTTATTTTATGATTTATTTTATGACCTGAGTCGTACTGTTTATATTTGAAATACGAAGTATGAGTGAAGATA
Organism: Cherax quadricarinatus; assembly: GCF_038502225.1. Taxonomy (NCBI): domain Eukaryota; kingdom Metazoa; phylum Arthropoda; class Malacostraca; order Decapoda; family Parastacidae; genus Cherax; species Cherax quadricarinatus. The sequence continues at coordinate 46,000,646 of NC_091310.1, read as the reverse complement.
CTTGGTAACACGATGAATTACATCAGATAATATTAACAGACGTACAGAACAATTAATGTGTAACATAGATAAATAAATGGCGTTATAGTGGAATTAATTAACATATATAACGGAATAATTAACAGATGCAAACAGGACACTGCTACACACCCGTTGGTTGCCTTAAGAGCTCCAGTACTCAATCTATCTTGTTTTTCAAAGTTTTCTGTTGTTTTGACACTGAGGATGATCAGATAATGTGTTTCACGTTAACTGTTCCATTATATTGTCTGGAGGTGTACATGGGCCCTCTGCTTCTGTTCTGTAAACTTTTAAGAGTTCCCTTCTCTGCAACTTGCTTTGTAAATATCTCTGAGAGCAGAAAATTCTTATTCTGGTATACCTATGTAAGAGTACAGACAGATAATACAAAAAGAATGTGTGAAAGAGAGGAGAGAGAGAGAGAGAGAGAGAGAGAGAGAGAGAGAGAGAGAGAGAGAGAGAGAGAGAGTGTGAGAGAGAGAGAGAGAGAGATGAGGAGAGGAGAGAGAGAGAGAGAGAGAGAGAGAGAGAGAGAGAGAGAAAGAGAGAGAGAGAGAGAGAGAGTGTTGAAAGAGAGAGAGAGAGAGAGAGAGAGAGAGAGAGAGAGAGAGAGAGAAGAGGTAGAGAGAGAGAGATAGAGCAGAGAGAAGAAAGGAATAATTTTGCTGCTGGTAATTAAAATATCCGCTTGAATCATCTCAACCATATCGTTCAATTTCCTATAATCCATCACCTCCTCTGGCCTACTTCTGCTTGATACAATAAACAACTCTGATATTATTTATTCCAATGAATTGAAAAGTAAAAACAGCATTTAGGTGGAAGGTTAAGATGAAAGGTTTAAAATTCACAACAAACTAGCAAATTGGAGATATATCTGCAGACACCAGGATCCGTCGCGAGTGAGAGAGAGAATGAGAGAAAGAAGTAAGAACAGGTAGAGATGTTAGAAAGAGAGAAAACCAAGGACAGGTTAAGGAAAGAGCTAAGGACAGGTTAGAAAGAAAGCTAAGGAGAGGCTAGAAAGAAAGCTAAGGACAGGCTAGAAAGAAAGCTAAGGTCAGGCTAGAAAAAAAAGCCAAGGACAGGTTAGAAAGAAAGCTAACAATAGGCTAGATAGAAAGCTAACAATAGGCTAGATAGAAAGCTAAGGATAGGTTAGGAAGAAAGCTAAGGAATAAGATTAAGAAGAAAAATGAGTCTATTCCCGAACCACAACTTTCCTGTAGCCGTTCGAAATACGTGAGTAAGTTCTCGGTTCTCGGTCTGGAAAGATGATACAGAAGATCAACTCTGTATGTTGTTCATGTTGTATTATGTCCAGCATCTATCGTACTGTCGACAAGAGTAAATAAAGAGGTGGCAGGAATGTGCTTTTTGGAGATAAAAGACAATTGTGGAGAGTTTTATTAAGTTAGGACTTGATGAAGATGAACAGTGAAACGTTGACCCAACAAAAGTTAGTGGTGTGATTTGTCTTTTCTTCGCGCATTTGTGCTCACTCGAACCTCCATTTGTATTCATTCGAACCTCCATTTGTATTCATTCGAACCTCCATTTGTGCTCACTCGAATCTCCATTTGTGTTCACTGGGACGATTTGTGCCTCACTGAGCCTCCATTTGTGCTACTGAATTTCCATTCTGTGTCTCACCTGAACCTATTTATGTTCACTCGAGCCTCCATTTGTGTTCACTCGAACCTCCATTTGTATTCACTCGAGCCTCCATTTGTGTTCACTCGAGCCTCCATTTGTGTTCACTCGAACCTCCATTTGTGTTCACTCGAACCTCCATTTGTGTTCACTCGAACCTCCATTTCTCCAGCCTCACTGAGCCTCCATTTGTGCTAATTGAACCTATCAGGTTCACTGAGCTCCATTTTTGTTCACTCGAACCTCCATTTGTGTTCACTCGAACCTCCATTTGTAATCGAACCTCCATTTGTATTCACTGGAACCTCCATTTATGTTCACTCTATCCTCCACTCTAATAAAAACGAATTACTCTTTTTAAGTTCAAACAGTATATACAGCTATTTTAAGGTTCTATATTATTCACAGCTATATGTTTGTTCCTTCATAATTAAACGCGTCACCTATAACCTCCTCGTTCCTTCTCTTCATCTGAAATACCGACATTCACCAAAAGAACTTCAAACCGTGTTTTTTCCACCAACTCTGCACAATTTGCAGTATGAAATGCAAATTTAACTGGACATTAGAAAGACTCTCATGCATCTTGGCTCAACTGCCATGCAGAGAAAATAAATTAGTTGTGAGATTTGAGAATTGGGAAACACTAAGGTGATGCCTTTTTTCTCCGAGGCTCTCTATTTGATACGTTCTGTTTATCATCCATATTGATCGCATTCCCCGCAAAACGCATCCGAGATTTTCCTCGCTTCACTCACCACACTTGCGTAGTACACCCCCATGCCTCTCTTTTATTCCCGTTAAAACGGGTTGTATTTCTCTCTCTGTGCGTCATAAATTCCGATCGCAAGATTGCCCGAGACGACCTTTGACAAGGATCTGTTCCTTCTTCGTCTCCCGTTACTCCTCCGCATCCACTCTTTCTCCTGCTCTCCGTTCTCATCTTCCAACCCAGCCCTGAACTCACGCTCACACACTCCAGTACCTGCCACACTACTACCCACTCTCCCAGCAGGTAACTGGCGCCAGAATGGCAGCGGGTCTTCCATGTCGGGAGAAGTAGAATACCCATGATGCACGAAGCCTATTCATTACACTGATGAAACACTTACTGCCTAATATTAAAATAAAAATCAGTTGCTTGGCTTACGCGACGGTGTTGAAACCGCAAGAGAGCCTTGGGTTGCTACGATTTCTTTTATATTAAATTTTTCTAAAATCAGAGAGTCAGAGTGTCAGTTGTGAAAACTTTAAAAGTTTTAATTGTTATCCTCTTCAGTTTCTAAATTCATTTGTATTCTTTTTCTTCAGCTCTTAGGTTACAAGTATTATATCTTTCACTAATAATAATAATAAAAAAAAAATAATAATAACATTCTTATTTTGCTAAGTATGGCAGGGTGAGAGAGTCTGAAGTGATATCAATGACAGCTACTGTATAGAAAGCGCTTGTTATGCTGAACATTTGGGAAATAGGCTGGTTATTCCGAGGAGGTGACTGCATATCATCTAAATACTAACACCCAGGGCATCTATTTTATACTGATGGTATCATGTGACAGCAGGTGTCTTATGGAAACACGTCCAAAAATTATCCAGCCAAAAATTCGAGATCTTGAACCCGACCTCAGTTTGTGAGCTGAGGTGCTAACGGTCGAGCTTGGTGATACTCTCTCTGCCCCAATATATTTTGCGTCTTTGATCCTCCAAAATGTCTTGTCATTCGTGAGAAGCGGAAGATGCAATGACTCTGACAGGCACAGCAAGTTTACGCTTGTGATAGTCAAAGATCACGCTATGAGGAGTAAGGGAAATAGCTTGAAACCATACTTGCACTCCCACTGAATTGTCACTAGTGCATGAGAAGAACATGGCTTGTAAACCTGGCTGCCCAGCTATGGCATTTGTGGCTGGAGTGCAGAAGAGTTCACTGGGGAACCTTACCAGTCTTCCTGCAGTGGGTCTGAATCCTGACTGCTCTCTCTTCTTCTCTCTCCATATATATATACATATATATATATATATATATATTATATATATATATATATATATATATATATATATATATATATATATATATATATATATATATATGTTAATATATATATATATAATATATATATATATATATATATATATTATATATATATATTATAGAGAGAGAGAGCAAGAGCAGCATATATATATATATATATATATATATATATATCCTCACAAGGGAGAGACTAATTAAGTAAAGATGGGATATAAATAAGCCTGGAAATCCAAGGGAAGGCAGTTCTTATTCCTTGAGTTCTTCACTAATACTTCAAAGCACTCCTCTGGAGTGCTTTGATATAAAGTAGACTGCATTGTTGGTGAATGATACTATGATGGCACTGATACTGGTGAATACAGAATGATACTATGATATAGAATGAGAAAATACTGGGATATTATTTCATGAATTATCTTAATAAAACTGGACCAGTAATGTACTTTTATGTGGCCATAACATCAGAATATCCTCAAGGTCATTCTAAAAATAATTGTATAATATGACTCCAAAACCCAGAATAAAAACTTATGAAGGGTGCTGGTGGTAGGCCAGTGTGACATGCAAGAAGATGCGGTAGGTGCGCTGGACGAGTGTTTTGGCTACCAACACCTGGGAGCGCTGGCGCCGCACCCAAATACGGCGAGCACCAGTGGCTGCTGGAGAACGTTGCAGATTTACCAGTGAGCATAACGGAATGCTGCAGAGTTACAGTGAGCGTTGGGGAAGGTTGCAGAGTCGTCAATGAGCGTTGGGGAATGTTGCAGACGGTTGCGAGCATAACGAAATGTTGCAGAAGCATTGAGGATGCTGTGGAAGGCTGCAGAGTCGTCAATGAGCGTTAGAATAAGCGCAGACGGTTGTGCGGAGCATAAGGAATGGTGCAGAGTTCTCAGGAGCGTTGTAGTCAAGGTAGATCTGTCGAGCGTTGGGGAACAATGCCAAAGAACAATATGAGCGCAGTCAGTGAGTGTTGGTGAATGCTGCAGAGTTGAGGAGCGGAACAGGCTGGAGTTGAGGAGGTTGGGAAACGTTGAAGAGTACAAGGATTGTGCTAGGTTAAATTTCGTCTTCATTGTTTTGGATTGTCTTGAAGGAAACTGGATCAGCCGGAAGGAGCCCTGGATTGTCTTGAAGGAGCCTGACTGTGCTGCTGAAGGAGCCCCTGGATTGTGCTGAAGGAGCCCTTGGATTAAAGTTATGGAGCTTCGATGGTCTGAAGTGGAGCCTTGGATTGTGTCCAACAGCATTGTACTGTATTAATGGTATGTTTGAGAAATAAACTGCTGATAATAAATCATTAATTATCATTAAAATAATATTATTACTATTATTATTATTATTATTATTATTATTATTATTATTATTATTATTATTATTATTATTATTGTGAGTTTCTATATGGAAGTTTGAAATTGTGATTTGTATTATCATTTTGGCCCTTCAAGAAACAATAATAATAACAATGATAGTAATAATAATAATAACAAAGACAGTAATATTAGTTGAAGGAAGAAAATTTGAGGTGAAATGAGAGCTGGCTTCCAGTAAACTAGCCGATTTTGCGTCTAGCATCACACACGTCATTAATAAGCATTCATATATTAATAATACGTTATTCACTCTCAACGTAATCACGCCATTAACACACAATCTTAGCATAATCACAATCACACCACAACCCAGCATAACCGCCACAACACAATCTTAGCATAATCACGCAATTAACACAATCTTAGCACAATCACGTCATTAACACATTAACATCACGTGTCGATACGTGTTCGTAAATCCTCAGATTTTGTTTTATATTCCAGCCTTTCCCGTGTGCACACGGACAACCTGGTACTAAATTACAAAACTAATTACCACTAAATTCATGGAAAAGAAATTACAACCATCTACAAAACGACATAACAGAGTAAACAAATGCGAAAGGTTTTGATCACATCAACAAAACCATAACATCATTAATACAGTAATTAAAACCACTCAGGAAAACAATAATAATTACAAATAATCACACACAACGAAAATCCAACCACTCACCAATAATGTTAAAAATCACAACCACAAAGAAACACACACTAGCCACCCAAAACAACACATCACAGCCGAGGGAGGTGAACGTGCGCGTAGAGACCACACAAGATCCTTGAAGACATTGAAGAAGAGCAGAGCCGATGCGCCTATAAACCTCGCCGGTACTGGGATCCATCAACACACTGGGGAAGGCAGAACACGAGACTCTTAGAATGCAATATCTTGAGTAACAGCCACTGTGAGCGAAATGTTGTCCAAATAAATTTTGTTTTGAGTTAGGATGTTTAATTTTGATTCTTCTGAGCAAAGAACTTTGATTTTTTACAACGTGTTGTACTTCTATAGTTAGGTGTAGTAAGTACAAAAAAAAGGCTCTCTTGTAAAATGTCTTTAAATAATCACTTGTCGGCTGAAATACCGTTTACCAAGATCCTCAGAAACAAGGATAGGAAAGTCAACACTAACACTTCGGTCTACCTGAAGATTCGCTATGAGGTTCCAGGTTGACTAATATTATTGTGGTATTCAGTAAATGAAGGAAGTGAAAACTAGTTACAACATGCGTCTGATAATTTTTTTTTTGTGTCTGAAGATGTCGTGGGAACCTAAAATCTTACCTAGAGTCTACCTGGCGGGGCAAGTTTAGAGTAGGCTCAATTTTTCAGTGGTCAGTCTCATTAGGCTCTCCCTGGTGGATCAGGGCCTGACTAACTAGGTCTCAGATTCACCAGTCGAATGATGGCAAGACGGTCAGTTCTTAAAGGTTATCCACAGGTGAGACTGAGGAGCTGGAACACCTAGTTCTAGAAGAATAAAGGAAAGTGGGTCAAGCATGCATGCACAGTCTGATGGACATGCTTCTCTCTGTAGCAGGTAGTCAATTTGAGGCCCAGGTTAAGAAGGTAAGAGTTTTACTGCCACAGAGCAGCACCTCAAAAGAGTTTTCAGAATTGGGACATGTGGTTATAACTGCAGTGAGTTCATCAGAAGATTTTATAATACAATTGTATGCATTACGTTGAGACATGTGCAAAACAATGGTATTTTTTCTTCCTGTTTTATGCCTTTCAACTCAATCTGGGAGAGGTAGAAGTAGGAGGGTAGGCTGATGATGTGATCAGCCCATCATCAGCCCAGTAGAAGAGCGCCAATCACTGGCTAGAAGGCCTAGCTCTATGTACTTTGAGATCATTGAAACTATAGGTTTTCAAGTGTTGAGAGACTGGATTGCCAACAACCTCTCTCTTCCACTGTCAGTTCTTAGTTTTAGTCACTCCTCTCTGTATTCTGATCAAGAACACCACAAATAGCAGATGTGGGAAATAAATACACTAAAGTGCCGTAAAATGTGTCTTACCTATCACAAATGCAAGGTACCATAACTCACATCCAGATAACCTAGACGTGAAGCAAATATTTGATTAAATACAAACATATTAGGAGAGCGCTACAGTCAACAGGCCAAGTATAAAAATACTTCCTTACATTTAAAAAAACAAAGCTATATATTAAAGTTACGATGAATCTGATACAGTGAAACCAAGAGTTAGTCCCAAAAAGGTTGAAAACACATCGTCTCATGGTGCTTCTTTTGCACAAAGTGCATACACAGCCACTTCAAAAGTGAGAGGAGTTACTTCCAAAGGAGGAGGAAGTTACTTCAAAGATGAGTATTGCTGCTTGGTGCATGGCTTGGCTCAACAAATTAGGGCTCACTCTCCTTTCCTTGATGTCTCAAACTTGGTTACTGTTCATTCTATAGAGCCAAGACCTCGGCAGGCATTAAGCTCTTTCTCATAATGAGAATAAAATAACGATAACAATAATAATAATAATAATAATCACAATAATAATAATAATAATAATAATAATAATAATAATAATAATAATAATAATAATAATAATAATAATAATTACACTAAATAACAAAGTTTACACTATCTAAATCTTCATTTACTTTGTACTATGGTCCTTACCTAGGGACTAGTGGACTCGAGGAGATGTCACATCACCTAGGTGATGAAAATTTGATATCGCCTAGTAACCCATTATTATTATTTTTAAACGTCACGTTTTATGCATTGCTCAACGCTTATGAGCAAACGTTTCATTTTAGGTTTAACCTGTTTAATTCCATAAACTCAAAAACACAATTAAGTCATGAAAGCTAAAAGTGATACTTCAAAGGAAATGGCCAAGGTAATAGGATGCTGGGATTTGAGTGTTTATCTAATAAAGGAAAATTGTGACATAGGTGGGTGGAGGCAGCCTGTGGACTTTTTTTTTCTGAGGCGAGGTGGTATCCATCGATCCAAGGAACTAACTGGTCCAATAGTATTTCGAACCAACAGATCATTAGCTGTGTGTGTGTGTGTGTGTGTGTGTGTGTAAAGTGAGAGAGAGAGAGAGAGAGAGAGAGAGAGAGAGAGAGAGAGAGAGAGAGAGAGAGAGAGAGAGAGGGAGAGAGAGAGAGAGAGAGAGAGAGAGAGAGATATACATTCCTTCTTAATTTCAGTGGAAGGTTCCTATTATGAGGCCAATTATCATGTCCCATTTAAAGCATTCTAAGTGTGTATCGTCCCAGCGACACGTGATCATTTTTCTAGAAGAGGTGGCAGGCAGCCGATGGCCGCGGTGGTAGCCGATGGCTGTGGTGGTAGCTGGTGATGGCGGTAGGTGGAGGGGCGGTGGTGGTGGAGTGTTGGTGGAGAGTGGCGATAACAGTAAGGATGTGCGATGGCGCCGGTTCACGTCGATAGCAGTGGTGTTGTTGCTTGTACTGGTGGCGTGCCTGCTGCCGGGGTGGTGGTGGTGGGGTGGTGGGGATGCGGGGTGGGTGGTGGTGGTGGTGGGGTGGGGTGGTGGTGGTGCCGCCGCCGCCGCTGTTGGTGCCACAGCCGCCGCTGGTTGCTGTTGTTGCCAGCGCCGCTGCCGCTGCTGCCGCCGCCGCCGCCGCCGCCGCTGCCGCTGCCGCCGACAGGAACGTTGCTGCGAGTGGCAGTAGTGGTGTAGTGGTGCTGGTGATGCCGTGTCAGTATTTTATAAACTGGACAAACTGCTAAAAATTTGATCTGGTTGGGCGCCTTGTTTCTTCAATATGATATGGAGGCACCAAGGCATATATATCAAACACACCTAAATGCACAAGGACAGAGAGACGAACCAGCCAATGCCGAGCTTGGCGGAGTGAATAACTCAGGAGACTCCACTATGAGGATGAAGTTCTTCTGAAACTAGTGTTGATTAGGTGATGGTGCAGTAACTATAAGCAGAGATTTTGAAAGTTGGGGGTGACTGTTCTGAGGTTAGCATGTGGGGAAGAATGCTGAGGTAGGGAAAGAAGGTGGGGATTGAGGATAGATAAAATAAAGTGGTGGGGAATGGGTAGACGTGATATAGAGAGAGAGAGAGAGAGATGAGAGAGAGAGAGAGAGAGAGAGAGAGAGAGAGAGAGAGAGTAGAGAGAGAGAGAGAGAGAGAGAGCTAAATTTCATCCTGTTCCTACTTGTATATGTCTCATAACAAATAGTTAAATGAGCTTTGATGGTAGAATAGTTTAGCTTAAGCAACAAAGTTAGGAATCTCAACTCAGAATATTCAGAATGCATGAAGTTAGGGATCTTAATCTTGTCAGTCCTTAGTAAAAAGAGAGAGAGAGGAGAGGAGGAGATAGAGAGAGAGAGGAGAGAGAGAGAGAGAGAGAGAGTGAGAGAGAGAGGAGAGAGAGAGAGAGAGAGAGGAGGAGGAGAGGTCTCTGGCGGGCTATGTTATTTTCTCCAGCCTTTGATGAACAAGTGTCCTTGCTGTCAATGCTATGAGAGCGAGAGAAGGGTGTACGCCTACTGACACACTGTCTTAACAGGTCCTCTGCAATCCCCTGAGTCGGTGGTCACCTCCTGCACACCTGTTCACCAGGTCCCTCAGTAATCCCGAGTCGGGTGTGTGTCACCTGGCACACTGGTCACTAGGTCCCTTCTAGCTCGGGGTTTGGTCTTGGGAAGATCATTTCACACCCACCGCTCATTCCTCAATAAAAGTTTCTTGTCTGTGGCATGACAACTTTATACCTTCACCAGCTAACTCTTCTAAGCAGAAGCTGCAAGCTTGTGTACTATGTCTACTAGCAGAGGTGATAACACATTGAGACAGTGCAACACAGTGAACATGAATATAAACTGCATATTTAAACTTTCCTGGTCTGCCTTCAGCCAGCTTATACCAGCATAAGAGAATCCAAGTTTTATTTTTTGAGAACTGAACTGATAGGAAGTCATGACTAGACTAGTGCTCATCACCCGCATATCTCCCATCTACTGTAAAAAATATTTTACTATCTCGCCGCATACTTCAACTTCGGAGGCTAGTGAATGGCAATAAGGAGAGAGAGACATGGGTAGGACATATAGCCTTAGCTCTGTCCGGCTTAGTATAAAGTAATTAAGTTAAGGGGAAGATGTACATTAGCTTTAGGTTACGATATTCACAAATTATTTTAAGGCAGTAGGAATAAACTTCTCCACAGGCTCCCAAGGACAAATAAATGCTGTTGACATACAATTTAGAGATATTGTGTTTGAATGAATTGTCGATAATCCAGTCAACCAAACAAAGAATTTGTTTCTTGCTAAATTCCGATTTTTCCAAGTGGATTCGTTTGTACACTGACCAGTGTCCACATGACTAGGTTTGGTAGATATTAAAAATTCTAAATACTTAATTTCTCCTAACCACGCGTTACCCATTAAAACCCCTACCGCGTCTATTAGTCGCTGATAATCAACCCACTTTTGAGGCCACATCCTTCAGTCGCCATCTTCGTAAAAGACTACCAACCGCCGTGTCTACAGAGTCAGCGGGTTTTACACCCTCTCCTTGCCTGGCACGGCCTCAATGCAATTTGTAGTTCAAAACCGTCACCACGACAGCAGTGAGATGAGGTGGTTGCGCAGGAATCTGGAGGGGGTTGGCAAGTCACTGAGACGCCTGTAAGACGACGATGCAGGTGAACGAGGCATAGAAGAGGTATGGGAGATAATATGGCGCGCAGGAGCGTGTTGGTGCATGAAATTGAATCGTGTACCGACGACACTACTACCATCTGTCATCACGACCATCCTTAAATACCTGTCCTCACGACCGTCTCACTACCACCTGGGCCTCAACACCATCTCATCACCATCTGTCCTCGCCACCGTCCACACCTGTAGAGCGACTACCATTCAGCCTTTAATCCGCAATTGCAGCCGAGGCCCAGGCCGTCATCCACACCTCGCACCCAGACGCCAGATTATCCACACTCCTACATCCAGACACCTGAGGTCATCCGCCACACCACATCCAGATACCAGGTCATCCACACCGCATCCAACATTGTTATCCACACTCCTGCATCCAGGCACCAGTTCATCCATCGCAAACTCATGCTTTCGCGGCATCCCTGCCATTCACTCCATCATCCGGGATCCATCCACCAGCCATGCTCGCTCACCTACCATCGCTCGGCCCATCTGGCAGCAGCAAGGATCAATATATCTCATGGATCAATGTCTCACACACAAACGGTCATTCATGGTCCCATCCATAGCACCTTTCGTGTCGCGAAGGGTGTGAATGGAAGAGTTCTCTCCTCCGACAGGGGAGCAAATACAGAGGGGAATACCAGGTATATATACACAGAGAAGTGTCTACCTGGAGGGAGTTCTGGGGCTCAATGCCTGGAGGACTGGTCCAAGACCAGGCCTCACGGCAAATCAGGGCCTGATAAACAAGGCTGTTACCGCTTGGCTGCACGCACCAACGGACTAAATCCACAGCCCTAGCTAGCATGGTACTGACTTTAGAGATATAGGCTCAGTTTCTTGAAGACAGATAGGGCCTGCTGTACCTGCCTTATGTGGCGATGGGAGGTTGCTGAAAAGTTTTGTTCTTGGTTAATTTAGGTGTTTATTAATTTGTAGCTGTGAATAAAGAAGGTTTCAGTACTTCCTTCTTTCTCTCCCAGACTTTGCACTTTCTGCTTGCCTTGGAATTAGGCTATAGCTAGTAGTATTCTGTGTTTCAGATATAAAATGACTTAGTGAACATGTGATCACTAGTTTAGAGATTCCAGTGTTCTGGTTGCTCACATCCATTTCTATCATTTCTTGCAGTTGTGAGAGGACATCGTTTTGGATTGAGAGATCCTCCTGACATTATCACCCAAAGTCCTTCACATTGTTTTAATTTGGTTTTGTAAGTTAAATCTGTTTGATTCTGTTCCAGCTTTTAACCTCAGAGGTTTATGTGATAAGAGTGAGCTAAGAATTTGCCTTATTGAACATCATGATGCAAGCTTTATGGCCCACTAGAACATGCTGAGCACATTCACTTTTAGACTTAATATATTCCTACTATGACACTAATTGTGTATCAGCCTGCAGTAATAAACATTACTGACGCCATGGCTTCATGACTCCGCCCACACTCATAGTGAGATGAAGAAAAGGATAGAATGAGTCCTGTGCCTTGTGTGGAACACAGGCCTTTTCCCAATGAGGGCAGTTTTCTGACTTGCTTTCATTATTACTCATTGAATAGTAAATAGAGATAGAAAGTTAGTAAAAGATCGAGAGCAAAGATTAAGTATAATGAAAGATAGAAGGTTAAAAATCCATCTTTTCCTCTTTTCCAGTTAATACACAGGAATTCCCATGAGTCTGAATTTGATTCAGAGTGCATGACATGTTGCCACGCATTTCAGTAAATGGGGTGATAGGCGAAAGTCAGAAATGAAGATGCTGACAAGACCTTGAGTGGTCAAATGTCAGCACTCAGTGGTCAATGTCAGCATCAGTGGCTGTCAGTCAGTACTTCAGTGGTTGTAGCTCACCAGGGCTTAAACGCGGCGTGGAGGTCACAGACTCTGAGCTGCTTGGTGGATTAGTGTGGATGGTTACAGCAAAGCATGGCTTGCTTTCTGCAGTGTTTTAAAATTGAGGTTGAGAGTTGAAGGAGGAGGTCGGTTTCTCCAGGAGTGAGACAGGGAGGCTGAAGGACCATCACCTGGTCTGGGAGAGGAGGTGGCTGGAGTTGTGTGAATGATACTTCAGCAGCGGAGGCCGGCCTTGCGTGGGAGGAGGCTGGCAGCTTGGGAGAGCAACGGCTGACAGCAGTGAGGCAGCAGCCCAGCACCCAAGGGCGAGCAGTTCGCGGGTGCAATGAAGGCGTATCAGAGTATATGGGAAAGTTAAGAGTGAAGATCTGAAGGTAGTGGAAATCGCTTTCTGTTTCAGGATGCACTACTTCAGTGCACAGTGGAAGGTGGCACACGCTCTGCAATGGAGGTAAGCGCATTCTTGGTGTAGGACTTCAGGCAGATATTGACTGTGCTTTTGTAACAGGGAATAAGAAGATGAGAGACAGAGTGTAGCTTCCTCTGGAGCTGGTGCAAGCAGACATTGTCACAGGCTGGATAATATCATGCTCTGTGTAATGTGAGCAAGCCCATTATCTGTCTCAAAGGTGGAAATGAGTATTGGGAAGGGTAGGCAGAAGAGCCATGGAGGCACAGGCCAGCTATAGATTTCATTGCCTCCGAGTGAGAGGGACTAAATCATATGTAGCATCTTGCCTAGAAGGGGGAGCAGGAAATGAAATGGTTTGCCCAGGCAATTGGTGGGAATTGTTGTTAGATAAAAAGACACTGCAAGAACTGGCAGTCCCATCTATTGAGACAACCGGAACAACTTGCAAACATGCAGATATGTATGTAAGGGATGAAGTAGCTGATTTTCATAGGGCTGGGTGCAGAGCACTGCAGACTGATTGAGAAGGCCACAGGTGAAATGCCTATGATTTTAAAAATGATGGAAGATAGAGGTATAGTAGGAATGAAGTAATAAACATCTCTGGGCTGGAAACAGCAAATGATAAAAAAGGCATCCAGCATGTGCAGTTATAAAGAGTGACAATAGATCATGTCAGCAAACAAAGGGGACAGCAGGTAAGCAAAGTAAGTGACTCAGCTCTTGCAGCTTGATGAGATGTAAGAGGTAGGAGGTGTATAAAGGTGATAGATGAGCCAGAATGATCAACAAAGTGCAGGAAACATAGATATTATTACACAGAGACTTGGCTCAACTGAAGATAGAGACCCGAATGTCGTATACATAACAGAATATTCAAGACTTATTGGTACAACAGAGGTTGGTATGGAGTGAAAGAATGCATGTCAGAGACAAATTCTAAATTGCTTGTACAGACAAGATATTAAATTAGAAGGTTAAACAATATGAATCTATTAATACAGCTTCTCGAGGCTAGAAAACTAATTTTGGCAGATTTATACTTTAAATCTTGATAGTATATAATTTCTATGGGACGAAATTAAGGCACTGTTATACGAAAAATGCGTGCCACGATTTCAACAGTAGACAGATTTGATCGACAAATTACAGAAAATTTGTCAGACTTTTTGATAATGATCCAGATTACGTAAAGAAGTTTGCATACAGAGCCTCAACTAGGAAAGAACTTCTGACTGGTTGTCTCCGCGCAGAAACATCACAATTTCAATAATCTGGAGGTTACCAACATTATTTGCAAAGACCACAAATTACCAGTTTTATGAGATTATGAATTCCCACAATGGCACCTGTCTCTGGTCTCATTCTGCTTTATTGATTTTCATAGATTGAGGTGGAATACACAGGGAAGCTGAACAGAAAATGACCTGACTAAGGCTTAGAGTGTTGTGATGGTTGTTAGATATGATGCTTTCAGTATGAAGGTTCTAGCTGCTCAGTCAAATTAGTTCAAATAGGGAAAATCAGATCAAACAAAAATGATCCTAAATGGATGAACAATAGATTAAAATATCTGACTTAGTAAAAGAGAGGCAAAGAGTGGTAAACTTAAAGATGAGATAAAATTGAGAATTGATATTCAGTTAAAGAGAAAAAAGGGAATGAAAAGTGTAGAGATTAGCAAGAGGTTAAAGCTGTGGTGAAGAATCGAAGACCAACTCCAAATGACCTTTTTTTTTCAGCAGGCAGTGTGATCAGAGCAAGATATGTCCCACCAAAAAGTTCCTAATGGTCACTGGACAGTGACAAGGAATGTACAGAATTTAGCATATGCATTTCTTCCAGTTTAAATAGGAGGATAATGTGCAGAGGTCTAGCAATATAAATACAGAGTTAGGATGGAGAAGCAAATCATAGCAATTATTATTAGGTTACTTAGGTGATATGGAGTCTTAGGCAAATATAAACTGTAAACTATTAAATCTCCTATAATTGATGACCAGTATACATATTCAAGGAATGTAAAGAGGAGTTTAGCATTAACCTTAATTAATTTAAAGAGGATCATTGTTAAACCACAAGGGAAAGCAGATATGAAATAGTAAATGTGATACTTATTTTTCAAAATAGGTGACAGTAATGTCCTTAGTTTAGACCCAGGCAATGCTTAAACCCCTTCTCCACAGTAGAAATTTATGTGAATCAATAATTGCTGAGCAAAAGAGTCTGTAGTTGATTTTGAAAGCAGCAGTAAATTTAATTAATGAATCTCAAAGATAAGTTTTTTGTTGCACAATGTCTGCCTTACGAATTTATTAACTCTTTTTTCACTAAGGTATTTGAGTGAGTAGGGGGATCATGGAAATGAAGAGATATTGTGTATATGTGGACTTCAGTAAGGGCTTTGACAGGTCCCACATCAGAATTACTATGGAAAATTAAAACATGAAGAGGAGGACAATGCCGGATAGAGTGCAAGGTTGACAACAGGGCAGCAGAGAGTTTGGGCATAAATGTAGAGGAAATTGGGGAGCAGGGAAGGAACAGAGCAGGCTCCATAGGTTGTAAAGATTCTCGTTGTTCACACCTATAAATGACATAGATGAGGGAGAAGAGCGACATCGGAAAAGTTTGGTTATTGGAGCACTAAATAGCTGTTGAATTATTTCTGATGATATATTTGAGCACTCCAGAAGATTTGAAGAGACTCGATGAGTGGTTTGGGAGAAGTGGCAGATGCAGTTTAATATAGACAAATGCAAAGTTCTGAAATGTTGACAGAAGACACAACCATGCCATATATAAACTAAAATAATGTAGATTCTAATATTATGGATTATGGAAAAGATTTAGAGTTTTCTGGGTTGAAGTAGTAATCTGAAAACTACACAGTGTAGGTGTTTTGCAAATAAATATAGAATCTAATACATCCAGGCTTAAGAATACAGAGTCTCTTAGGTTGTTCTTCAACTTTATACACATCTGGTTAGCCTTCTCTATTTAGATTATGCTGCATAAAGTTTAATACTTTAATATAGATCAGATATAACTCTGTAAAGGTGCAAAGCGATGATGACAAAGTTGATCCCATGTACTCAGAAACCTTCCTGAAAGAGGATGGACTAAGGCCCTGAATCTGTACCTCCTCTGCAGGATGCAGAAACTAGGAGGTGATTGAGGTGCACAAATGGAAGACAGGAACAAACATGATATAATAGGTGTTGAAAATATCTAGCCCAGACAGGACTCTCGCAGCAATGGTTTGCTGAAAATTCAGATTCAGGAAGGATAGAAAGTACTGGTTTGGTAATAGAGCGATGGAGGAACAAACTCCCGGCACTGCTATAGAGGCCAAGAACGTCATTTGGTGCAGCTGGAGGCCAGTGTTGGAGTGGCGTGTGGTAGGAGTAGACCCGACAGCTTGTGCTACCAGGTCGGCTATGTTCCTCCCTAAGTCAATGCACCTGACCTGACCAGGCTGGTGCATGGCCAGGCAGAGGGAGACTCTGACCCGCCTCGCATGGGCCAGTAGGCCTCCTGCAGTGTTCCTTCGTTCTTATAAGAGTTCTTATGAGTTTTAAGATTTTGTCTTAGTATATATGTCTTGATGTATGGAGAGTGTTTGTTAATTATATACACGAAGAGTATATATCTTGCATTTCCACAAACATGAGTTTAGATACCTTAAGATATATATGTTATGCACATACCCGTTATTTGCTTGAAAAATCACAATGAATCGGCTCGCCTGCAAACAAAAAAACTGCGAGGTAAAAATTAAACAGAAAAAATTGACCTTTTCATAGTTTTCCGTTCATTTCTATCGAAGTATTTATTCTACGTGAGAAGAAGAAGAGTGGCAATTGTATCGCATGGATATTTTGAAATATCTTGATTTATAAGGTACCATTCTGTTACACCGAGCCATATCGCATTCTCTGAAGGAGTTTAGAATAAATCCAGAATGAACACTGGGTTCGTGGGAAGGGACGAACACTGCCCTGGGAGGGACAACACTCGTCTGTGGAGGGACAGCATCCTGAGAACGATCATGAAAAAGCACCATTCAAAGTGGCTTCCAAGAGAGTCAGTGGTCTTGATAGCCCAAAGACACTTTCCAGCATCCTTCCTGCCTCACAGTATGCCTCCTGTAGGGCCTCCAGGTCTTCCCACTATCAACCACGAAACTATCCTTTTTCAGATATCCTTCTTCCTTTTCACTTGCCTCCGCATGAGCAATTCTCTGCCAACCTGCCCAAGCAAAACTTCTGCTCACACACTCACCGGGCAGACTTCAACCTCCTCTCTCTCTCCCTGCTAATGAAAAATGGCTGAATACAACTGAGGTACAGCATCACTGTCGCGTTCAGCGGACGGGCGGTCGAGCTTTCTTTGTATTTCATGTCGCCATGTTCTTGAAGTGACTTAAAGCTCTGTTTAGAACGATACGTAGTTTAGATGAAGGTTTGTTCTGCATAAAAGGTTTTTTTTTATACATGTAAAACCCTTCCCTTCACGCAGCGTTTCAGATGTAAAAGGAGGTATTCCCCTTTAAAAGTGACCCTGATTCTGTTTATTAACGGCATTAACCAGAGGAAAAACATTTAAAGTGGTGGGGGAACCAAAAGGGGAAATTTAAAATGATGTAAGAGAACAGTGATACTTTGGGGGAGAGAAGACAACCAGTTAGAATTTGCGGGCTTCAAACGAAAGGCCCGTTGAAAAGTCGAGTTTATTTCCCGGGGCTACATCTGAGAAATGGTGGTTTTTTTAACCCCAAAACCCAGCGTTTATTCAACGGGATTTTTACAGTGATATTAGATATTTTTCCCTTTTGCTTTATTCAGTTAGGCTGGGGATATTCAAACACTGAAATCGTTAAAAGTGAGAATGAAAGGGGAGGAATATGATCGAGTGTTTGAATAGTTAAAAACGTTAAACGTTTAATAAATAGTATACAATATAAAATATAAATTTGAGGCAACACCTAATTTTACGCTGAAGAACAAGGTAGTAAGACCCTTCTAGGCTGAGGGACTGATTACCTAATCGTATACTGTCGAGTTTGCACCTAAAAGGATGTTAAATTATTCTGTTTGAAAAACGTTCACGGTGACCATTCCTTCCAGGATTGTCCAAGTGTAGATTATGATATATCTCTCCCTCCTGCGTTCCAACGAGTACAAGTCAAGTGCTTCCAAGCGTTCCCAGTAGTTAAGGTGCTTGACAGAACTTATACGTGCAGTAAAGGATCTCTGTACACTCTCTAGATCTGCGATTTCACCTGCTTTAAATGGAGATGTTAATGTACAGCAGTATTCCAGCCTAGAAAGAACAAGTGATTTGAAAAGGATCATCATTGGCTTGGCATCTCTCGTTTTGAACGTTCCCATTATCCATCCTATCATTTTCTTTGCACGTGCGATCGTGGCACTGTTGTGATCCTTGAAAGTGAGATCCTCAGACATTACTACTCCCAGGTCCCTTACATTATTTTTTCCTCTCTATTGTATGGCCAGAGTCTGTAGTATACTCTGTTCTAGTTATTATCTCCTCCAGTTTTCCATAACGTAGTAGTTGGAATTTGTCGTCATTGAACATCATATTGTTTACCGTTGCCCACTGGAAAACTTTGTTTATATCTTCTTGGAGGTTAACCGCGTCCTCAGCAGATGACAGCCTCATGCAGATCCTAGTATCATCTGCAAAGGATGATACGATGCTGTGATGTATATCTCTGTCCATGTCTGATATGAGGATGAGGAATAAGATGGGGGCGAGTACTGTGCCTTGTGGAACAGAGCTCTTCACTATGGCAGCCTCCGATTTAACTCTGTTGACCATTACTCTTTGTGTTCGATGTTAGGAGGTTGAAGATCCATCTCTCCACTTTCCCAGTTATTCCTTTAGCACGTATTTTATGGGCTATTACACCATGATCGCATTTGTCAAATGCTTTTGCAAAGTCTGTGTATATTACATCCGCATTCTTATTTTCTTCCAGTGCATCCAAGGCCACATCATAGTGATCCAGTAGTTGTGAGAGGCAGGAGCGACCTGCCCTGAACCCAGCTTTTGGAAACAGTACCCCTTTAAGATTAGCTCGTGGAAATAGCACCTCTATAAGACTAGCTGTTTGAAGCAGCACCCCTGTAAGACTAGCTGTTTGAAGCAGCACCCCTGTAAGACTAGCTGTTTGAAGCAGCACCCCTGTAAGACTAGCTGTTTGAAGCAGCACCCCTGTAAGACTAGCTGTTTGAAGCAGCACCCCTGTAAGACTAGCTGTTTGAAGCAGCACTCCTATAAGACTAGTTCATGGAAATAGCACACCATCCATCCCAATACGAATAGCTTTTGGGAACTGCTTGGCTGTATGATGTGAACCTGAAAATGGGTTGTCTGTAGGATTAGATCTGTCAGACGCGATGTTTCCCTGTAATTTACCTGTGAACGGCTTCGAGAGTTTTCCTACTCTGGCAGTCCTGTTGGTCAACCAGGTTGCCGCTGGTGGCAGGGAAGTGTCCCGCGCTTCCTTCACAGCTTCGGTGATCTTGTACTCTGCGAAGATAACGATGCGCTTTCGTCATGAAAACGACAGTTGTTCCTGCAGTATTTCTAAAATCGGATGGTAGCAAGTTGAACAGTCACAGTGTCCTCATGTTGTGCTGGTTGCAATCTTACTTTTCAGTGGGTCTACTTTACACTTCTCCCCATCTCTCACTTTAGTAAGTGGTCGTGTAGTGGGTAGATTCGGGACTCGGCCCTAAATTATCATCTGCTGCGCTCCAAAGAGTACATTCCCAGTATTCCGAGGCGTTTCCGGTGGTATAAATGCTTTATTGGCTCTATCTGGGCAGTAAAGACTCTCTGCATCTTCTCCAGCCCTGATATCTCTCCTGCATGAAGAAAAAACGATGGGCGTGGGGCATCCGGCTCCTGATAGAGGTTGGTCTTGGAGACCACGATGTCCACGATTGGCTGAACATCCACTTACCCACCTGAGTGGAGTACGTAGATCTTGGAGTTTGACCTTGGAGAACGGGCTAGTTCAGTGTGGGTGCACAGCACCCGCTATCCTAAGGAATAAGGTATCAGGGCTACTAATGGAGATCAATCTTGGAGGTCTGTCTAGTTCTCAGGCCACCCATCCCTCTGCGTGCTGTCACCATGACCCCCACAACACTTTCACCACCACCACCATCCACCACCCCCTCTTCTATTATGGCCAATGCCACCACAACCATGCACCATCCCCCTCCTCAACCATTGCCACTACCCCCACCACCACCAAAATGATCATTGAAAACAAGACTAAGGGAAGGAGTGTATAGGGGTGGTGAGAGTTAGCAGTTAACCATTAAGTTAATTAAGCTTGGTGGCTGTAGCTCTTGGTCCTCCACTCACTGCTTAAGGAATGCCTTATATATCTTTTTTTATTTTAAATCATTCCTTATAGATTTCACATAGTGATAAGAAAAGCTTGGATGTGAGAGAGAGAGAGAGAGAGAGAGAGAGAGAGAGAGAGAGAGAGAGAGAGAGAGAGAGAGAGAGAGAGAGAGAGAGAGAGAGAGAGAGAGAGAGAGAGAGAGAGAGAGAGAGAGAGAGAGAGAGCTCACACATAGTTTTGTGAACACTCGACGTCCCGACATGATAGCTGTTGTTGAAACATTTTTGGATGACAGGAGTCCAGAAAATTTTGCAAGAATTGCTGGCTACACCTCATGGATGAGAAGAGACAGGCAAGGGCAAGGAGGAGGTGTTGCTGTGTGCTTCTCTAAAAGTGTTCATGCCCAGCACATTGATGTTGCCACCCCTACACATCTTGAAATGAGGTTCTTCAAGCTCTGTATAAACACTAGTACCTCTGTACTAGCATGTGCAATGTACAGACCTCAGTGGCAACATGCAGACCCCATCAACTTCCTAATGGAAAATATTGACTCCCTTCTGCTACAACACAACTGTCAACATATTATAATTGTTGGTGACCTCAACCAGCACCTTATACAGAGGGACTTTGATGACCTTCTTGCAGTGTTTGACATGAGAAACTTTGTTGATTTCCCTACTCATATCTCTGGCTCCTCCCTTGACCCAGTAGTGAGTGATCTGGCAGAAGGCATAGTCACTTGTCAACCCCTCGGCTACGTTGGATCGTCTGACCACAAGGCTGTTTTTACGACACTTAAGATCCCAACAGAACGAGGTGAGGAGTCCACACGCACAACTTGGCTATGGGAAAAAGGTAATTGGCCAGCCCTTTGCTCTGAGCTCGCCACCACCGATTGGAATGCTCTTCTCCAAGGGGATGTTGACAACCAAGTGAAAGCCTTCACTGGACACATCCTTAATCTACAACAAGAACACATTCCTCACCGGCAATATGTGACGAAGCCTACAGATCAGCTTTGGTTTGGCTTTCGTTGTAGAGAGGCTGCTACTGCTAAGTACAAAGCATGGCGAAGGTATAAGAGACATCCTACCACCTATAACAGGAGCTTGCACACGCAAGCCTGTAGGCATATGGGTGACGTTCAAAAGTGGGCCATTGCTAAATGGGAGGTGGACACTAAAAGAAAGCTAGCATCAGGTAGGGCAGGCTTCAAAACCTGGTGGTCCCTGGTCAAGGACAGACAAGGTTATCTGCCTGATGAACTCATTCCACCTCTAAATCAACAGGATGGGACCACCTCTACTAGTAGTCAAGAGAAGGCGGACCTCTTTGCTGAACACTTTGCTACCAAAATGCAAGTTCCTGATCCAGCAAGGGACCCTCCTTGGCTAGCTGCAAGAACTGTGTCAAAACTGTCAGTGGTGACAATAAGGCAGGAGGAGGTGCATTTACTTCTTAAATCGCTTGACCAAGAAAAGGCTGTGGGCCCAGACAAGTTGAGCCCAAGATTGTTGAGAAGATGTGCAGACCAGCAAGCAGCACCTCTAAGTCGCATCTTTCAGCACTGCCTAGTACAGTGTAAATGGCCCTCTCTATGGAAAGAGGCAAATGTAGTCCCTGTTCACAAAAAGAAGAGCAGAGCAGAAATCAGCAACTACAGACCAGTGTCACTTCTGTCAATCACTGGTAAGATCCTCGAGACAATAGTTTTTTGACTACCACTCACTACTTTGTGATCGTCAATATGGCTTTAGGAAAGGTTACTCTGCTGCTGATCTGTTGTTAAACCTCTCCACTAAGTGGCACCAGTCACTGGATGAATCCAAAGTTAGCTGTGTGGTAGCACTGGACATTGCTGGCGCTTTCGACCGGGTGTGGCACCAGGGCCTCTTAGAAAAACTTCAAACACTGGGAATTGCAGGCTCTACGCTATGTTTCTTCAGTGATTACCTTCATGGTAGATCTCTAAGTGTAGTTCTCAATGGAACGGAATCAGCAAGACATCCTATTGGGGCAAGTGTTCCACAAGGAAGCGTCCTGGGTCCATTGTTATGGAATGTCTACTTCAACGACCTTCTTCATCTCATCCCAGAATCACATGCATATGCAGACGACTGTACACTGACATTCACTTATCCAAGAGAAGAAATGCCAGCTGCTCTAAGCTACATCAATCACCAGCTGAGAGCTATATCAGCTTGGGGAAATAGATGGCAAGTAACATTTGCACCTGAGAAAACGCAAATGATGATCGTCTCTAGGCACCATGATGGTAATGCTGGTGCAGTAGTAAGGATGAATAGGAGGGTGTTGGCACCTGGAGAAGAAGTTGATATCCTTGGGGTGAAATTTGACTCCAAACTAACCATGAAGAACCATGTTGTAAATCTTGCAAACAAGGCAGCCAGGAAGCTTACAGCACTTCGCCGTATCTCGCATCTGCTTGACAGTAGAGGTTGCAAGATCCTGTACGAGGCACAAGTACGCTCACACCTTGAGTATGCTCCACTTTCTTGGTTTGCCTGCCCCCCTCTCATCTGCGACTTCTTGACAGAGTAGAGAACAGAGCAAGACGTCTCATCTCTCGCCTGGACCCATCCTGGATAGATCTGTCATTTCAGCAGAGCCTTCAACATAGGAGGGATGTGGGTGGCCTTACTGTTATGTACAAGGCCAATATTGTCAAAATACCACACTTGGATCCACTTCGAGGACAGCGTGAAACAAGCTTTTATGCCACAAGACCGGCAGAAAGCAGCAACTTCACTCTGGCTGTACCCTTCTCCAGAACATCACTCCATCTGAGATCATACATACCCAGGATGACTCGAGTATGGAACACATTCGTACAGCATAATGATGTCAACGAGATAAAGTCAGTTGATCAAATGAAAATGCTGGCCCACAGATGGCTCCAACTTCATCCTGTTCCCTACTTGTATGTCTCATAACAATAAAAATGCTTTCAAATGAGCTGATGTAGGTAACAGCTCTTAGCTTGCCAATAAAGTTAGGAATCCTTAACCTGTAAATAGCTTGTCAATAAAGCTAGGGATCCTTAACCTTGTCAAACCCTGTGTGTAGAAAGAGAGAGAGAGAGAGAGAGAGAGAGAGAGAGAGAGAGAGAGAGAGAGAGAGAGAGAGATCAAAAGACATGAGCTGGGAAGGAGACGGAAGAGGGTAGAAAGGTAGGAATAACACTTCCGTATACACTGAAATAATATACGAGATCTTTCTCAAGAGACGCACCTGTTGCTCTATATTGCAGGTGTGACGTCATACTGCATCACCTCTGGCACGAGTATTATGTCCTATACGTTGAGAGGGTTAAGTAAAAACATGCACTTGTTGATGCTCTACTGAAGCCAAGGCAAAATAACATGCAGTACAAAGAGGGATTTAACCTACAACTATCTTCGGTACTATATTTCACGCAAAGAGTTATATAAGTACAAGTAACTTAATACATATTTTAAGTATTCCAGATATTTTTCATAACAGATTAGATTTTGATCAGATTTTACTATTTAGATACATAATATATCCAATGCTAACAAAGAATTGAAAATTATTTTAACCCCCCAAAAACATAGCAGGATTATCGGGGATGCCTGTACACTGCAGAGTCACTTGTTTGCACAGAACTGCTTAATGCCTCAAATGATGTAGTGGAAGTTTTAGCAGTAAAGGTCGAGAACCAAAACCTAGTCATTGTGGTAGTCTACAAGCCTCCGGATGCAACATCCCAGCAATTTCAGGAACAGCTGTTAAAAATTGACCACTGTCTGGAAAATCTTCCAGCTCCAGCACCCAACATCTTGCTCCTGGGGGATTTCAACTTAAGGCACCTAAAATGGATGAATATAGCAAATAATGTTGTTGCAGTAATAACACCAGGAGGCAGCTCTGATGAAAACTCACACTCACATGAGCTTTTAAATCTCTGCAAAAAATTCAATTTAAACCAGCAAATAATAGGGCCTACTAGACGGGAGAATACACTAGACCTCATCTTCACTAACAATGATGATCTGATAAGAAATGTCACCATATCAAAAACAATATACTCAGATCACAACATAATTGAGGTTCAGACATGTATGCGTGGAGCCCCAGACCGACATAATGAGATTAGTCACGAGGGAGCATTCACCAAATTCAACTTCAATAACAAAAACATAAAGTGGGACCAAGTAAACCAAGTCCAAACAGATATAAGCTGGGAAGATATACTAAGCAACACAGACCCCAACTTATGCCTAGAACAGATTAACTTGGTGGCACTCGATGTATGCACAAGGCTTATTCCTCTAAGAAAAAGGAGGAGTAGATGTAAAATAGAAAGAGACAGGCGCTCCTTTTACAGGCGACGGAAAAGAATAACAGAGCAGCTAAAAGAGGTCAATATATCTGAAATGCGTAGGGAGACACTGGTCAGAGAAATAGCAAGCATCGAACTTAAGTTAAAGGAATCTTATAGGAGTCAGGAATCGCGGGAAGAACTAAAAGCCATAAATGAAATCGAAAGAAACCCAAAGTATTTCTTCTCCTATGCCAAATCAAAGTCGAGAACAACGTCCAGTATTGGGCCCCTACTTAAACAAGATGGGTCCTACACAGATGACAGCAAAGAAATGAGTGAGCTACTCAAGTCCCAATATGACTCAGTTTTTAGCAAGCCGCTAACCAGACTGAGAGTCGAAGATCAAAATGAATTTTTTATGAGAGAGCCACAGAATTTGGTTAACACAAGCCTATCCAATGTTATCCTGACGCCAAATGACTTTGAACAGGCGATAAATGACATGCCCATGCACTCTGCCCCAGAGCCAGACTCATGGAACTCCGTGTTCATCAAGAACTGCAAGAAGCCCCTATCAAGAGCCTTTTCCATCCTATGGAGAGGGAGCATGGACACGGGGGTTGTCCCACAGTTACTAAAAACAACAGACATAGCCCCACTCCACAAAGGGGGCAGTAAAGCAACAGCAAAGAACTACATACCGATAGCACTAACATCCCATATCATAAAAATCTTTGAAAGGGTCCTAAGAAGCAAGATCACCACCCATCTAGAAACCCATCATTTACACAACCCAGGGCAACATGGGTTTAGAACAGGTCGCTCCTGTCTGTCTCAACTATTGGATCACTACGACAAGGTCCTAAATGCACTAGAAGACAAAAAGAATGCAGATGTAATATATACAGACTTTGCAAAAGCCTTCGACAAGTGTGACCATGGCGTAATAGCGCACAAAATGCGTGCTAAAGGAATAACAGGAAAAGTCGGTCGATGGATCTATAATTTCCTCACTAACAGAACACAGAGAGTAGTCGTCAACAGAGTAAAGTCCGAGGCAGCTACGGTGAAAAGCTCTGTTCCACAAGGCACAGTACTCACTCCCATCTTGTTCCTCATCCTCATATCCGACAATATCCGACATAGACAAGGATGTCAGCCACAGCACCGTGTCTTCCTTTGCAGATGACACCCGAATCTGCATGACAGTGTCTTCCATTGCAGACACTGCAAGGCTCCAGGCGGACATCAACCAAATCTTTCAGTGGGCTGCAGAAAACAATATGAAGTTCAACGATGAGAAATTTCAATTACTCAGATATGGTAAACATGAGGAAATTAAATCTTCATCAGAGTACAAAACAAATTCTGGCCACAAAATAGAGCGAAACACCAACGTCAAAGACCTGGGAGTGATCATGTCGGAGGATCTCACCTTCAAGGACCATAACATTGTATTAATCGCATCTGCTAGAAAAATGACATTATGGATAATGAGAACCTTCAAAACTAGGGAGGCCAAGCCCATGATGACACTCTTCAGGTCACTTGTTCTATCTAGGCTGGAATATTGCTGCACACTAACAGCACCTTTCAAGGCAGGTGAAATTGCTGACCTAGAAAATGTACAGAGAACCTTCACGGCGCGCATAACGGAGATAAAACACCTCAATTACTGGGAGCGCTTGAGGTTCCTAAACCTGTATTCCCTGGAACGCAGGCGGGAGAGATACATGATTATATACACCTGGAAAAATCCTAGAGGGACTAGTACCGAACTTGCACACGAAAATCACTCACTACGAAAGCAAAAGACTTGGCAGACGATGCAACATCCCCCCAATGAAAAGCAGGGGTGTCACTAGCACGTTAAGAGACCATACAATAAGTGTCAGGGGCCCGAGACTGTTCAACTGCCTCCCAGCATACATAAGGGGGATTACCAACAGACCCCTGGCAGTCTTCAAGCTGGCACTGGACAAGCACCTAAAGTCGGTTCCTGACCAGCCGGGCTGTGGCTCGTACGTTGGTTTGCGTGCAGCCAGCAGTAACAGCCTGGTTGATCAGGCTCTGACCCACCAGGAGGCCTGGTCACAGACCGGGCCGCGGGGGCGTTGACCCCCGGAACTCTCTCCAGGTAAACTCCAGATGCCAGATGATAGATTAAGGTTCTCTCTGGGCCAAGCACTGAGCTGTTCCAATTTTTTTGCTGCTGATGTCGATTTCATTGTCTAACATGCAGACCCTTGGAACCTGTATATTTCAGACCAGTCGCTTCATATCGGTGAGTTACTACCATGCTGCGGATACAGCATGTACTTGTGAGTAAGGGGCAAAAAGGTGGCGAGTCACCGCAATACAGTGGATCTAAAAACTTCTGATGCAGACAGATGAGATTAATTTAAAAATCTCCAGAGTGATGTGCACTCACCGTTGAGAGGTGGTCGACTTCCTTGTGAGCTCTTACTGCAAAGTTACATCAATTATAGTTACATTAATTACAGCATAGTTACATCAATTACAACATAGCTACATCAATTATAGCATAGTTACATCAACTGCAACATAGTTACATCAACTGCAGCATAGTTACATCAATTACAATATAATTATGCCAATTACAACATTGTTACATCAATTACAGCCTAGATACACCAATTGCAGCCTAGTTACATCAATTTATTTTCACGAGACTATAACAGTTTCAATATTTGTGAATCACGGATGCAGCTGATCTCTGAGTTAGAGCTGTGGGAGCATCTCCAAGACTCGTCCCACTAGTGAAGCTAGGGTGATGCATTCCTAGCTTAAGTACCTGTATATTCTGGTAGAATGTCCTTTAACTCCTTATTGAATGTCGTGGAAGAGAATAAGAATCCTGACAAGGTGATCTGAGAAGCCATACACTGGAAAAACTGATGGTAAGAGTCAAAACAATCTTGGTCCACTAGAGGCGAGTTTACTGGGCAGCCTCATTCATCTTGTGTGTGAACATACCGCCATAAAAATGGAACACCGCCATAAAAATGGAACATTATGAGCATTACAATATACTGAAAGCAAAATATACTTACCTAACTGTCGTTTTCACTGCAAGACCTCTTCAGCGCCTGTTGAAGAAAAAAAGAAAGGGCGGGTAAGTCAGAAAATTCCAATTTTATATATTCTATTCTGCATGAAATATGATTACACGAAACTTGAAGGTAAATATTTCGTGATACTCAGGGCTTTCACCTCCGTCTTATTTCTCGCCTTAATGCACTGTAAACCAAACATGACGAGCATCTGATTATTACGGCAACACCCCTTCACACACCACGGGACATCGGGGTCTCCTGCTGCAGGGTTCTCTGTACTCAGGTGCTAACCTGATTTAACATTTAAGCAATAGTATCTGAAGTGGTGTAATTATCCCAGGGGGTCTTTATTGTGGGTTAATTAGCTTGAAGTTTATTATTAGTAGCTGATTTATTAGTTGTTTTAACAGTAGTTTTAATAACAACAGTTGTAGTAGCTGTATTATTAGTGTTAAAAATAGAAAGTATAGTTGTAGTAGTAATAGCTGTAGCAGTTACATTACTAGTACAAGGTTTTTTACAATAACAGGAATAATTGCCATTTTGTTAGCTAGTTTACGAGGCACCAGCGCTAAAAAAAAATAAATACCGTTGGTCTATGACCTAGCTGCCAGTATCGACTTAAAACTATTCGTCCCACGATGGTCAAATTCTGAAATGTCTCGAAGCTCGTATATTACACATACACACACAAGCACACCCACTAGCATGAACCTAAGAGAACAATAACTAGATTCAGCAGCCGGGATCGGTCCGTAGTTCAATGAAGCCTCCTTGCTGCTGACCGGAGTCCTTCCACGGTAAACAAATCTAGATCAGCGAGTTACCAGAGTCACAATCACACAATCCAAAGAAAATAATCCCAAAGCCTATCAACCTTCCTCAGAGCCTAAACTAGTCTCGCCATCCTGTCTACAGTCCCCACTTATGTTATTCCCGGAGAGTCTTGACAAGGTATTCGTAGACACCCGCAACATCAACAGTTTCACTAAGAACATATGAATAAAAGAAACACAGGAAGGCTGGTTATTAAATTTTACTTTTTTTTTACAAATAAAATCTATTGAATCAAGTTTTATTTTGATGTGGCATTTTAATTATTTTCTTTTCTAACTCTGCTGAAGTCCACTTTTTCAATCACTTACACATTTGTCGAGGGGCCGCCTTGCCCCCTGAAGACTGACTCAGTCGATGGTAAAACAGCTGATGTCAATTCCGTAGCACCGTCAGTACAATTGAAGTGCTTAAAGTTAGCGAGACTTCCCTGGTAGGAAAATGGGCAAGGGTAACAGTCACTTCTCTGTACATAAAACACTTCTTTAAAGTATCTACCTGCTACCTGGAGTCTACCTGGAGGGCATTCCGCGGACCGGTCCACGACAAGGACCACGACCACGACCACGACCACGACCAGAGTACTTCCAGAATTCTACAGCATTTATTTCTTTGAGGTATATGTTATTTTCTTCTGTTAAAATTTCTGCTAATCATAATTCCCAGAATCATTATATGCCTTTAAATCCTAACTAATCCAAACTCCCAGAATTATTTCATGCCTTTAAATTCTTACTAGTTTTAAATCCCAGAATAATTTCATGCCTTTAAATCCTTATTAATCCTAACTTCCAGAACCATTTCATGCCTTTAAATCCTAACTAATCCAGACTCCCAAAATCATTTCATGACTTCAGATCCTTACTAATCTTAAATCCCAAAATCATTTCATGCCTTTATATCCTTGTTAATCCTAACTCCCAGAATCATTTCATGCCTTTATATCCTTACTAATCCTAACTCCCAGAATCATTTCATACCTTTATATCCTTACTAATCCTAACTCCCAGAATCATTTCATGCCTCCAAACTCTTACCAATCCAAACTCTCAGAATCGCTCCCAGCTTCAAATTCCTATCATTCATAAAACAGAGAAAACTTCATAATTTGATTTATGAATGTCTATGTTTAGCTGGTACCTGAAACCTGTATTTTCATACCCAGGATTAGAACGAGACCTTTCTACAACGAACTACATTTACCAGCTTTCCGTCTGTATCACAAGTCTGCTAGACCTTCCTTCAGCCTACTCCAGTCCTCGTCTTAATTTAACTGCTAAGTTTTTATAATCACGGGGATGTAAATTAAATAGTATTGCCGTGTTATTCCCGCAACGTCAGTCTGGAGCAAATCTGGGACTCTGACAACTTTTTCTGACACTTTTCCAGAGCTCACTTCATACTTCCAACTTCGATAAATTAGACGCACGTGCAACAACTGGGTATTTTTATTGTGGAAACGTTTCACCACATAGTGGCTTCATCAGTCCTATACAAAGAAGAATAGTAAAGATCAGAAGGAGAGTGAGGTAATCAGTCCCTCAGCCTGTAGTTGATGTAATCAGCCCAACAATCTTGAATGATGGACTCAAAGCTAAAACTTTGGTCAGATAATTTTTTGCCGATTTTATTAATCCACTCTAGTTTAATAAAGTTCATGTCTGTCAAAAAAAAAAAAAATATTTCCTATTATTTTCTCGAGGTCTGGAATCCAATATAATATTCCTTTTACTGTGTTTTGAAAATCTTGGTTGAGCTCTATTTAAGCAGCACAAGACCACACCTTCCGTTCCTTGTTTGACGTTGAGCTTAATACATTTTCCAACAAAAATTGTTGCTTGTTAATGTGGTCGGTGTGAAATAAATGTATATCGTTAATTTGGTATTCAGCGGCTAGTTACCCGCACTCTGCGTTTATCCATGCTTCAGTGACTGCAATTACATCTGTTTTTTTCCTCTGCATACAAATGTTCTTACTATTTTCATTTTGTTTCGCTCACTTGTGCAATTCGTGGGGCAGTCTTTAAGGCCTTAGTTTCTCTCTTCAGTCACTTCCGGAACTTACATGCTGGTGGAAGGATCATGAGCCAAGGAACTGGAGTCATCATCTCCCTTCCTTGTATCTAATTTGAATACACCTGCCACCTTCCGCACGAGTCTTCCATCATGCACAGTTTTTGTCTGGCTTCCTAGGAAGCAGCGTTGCCTGTCTAATCTAATACGTAGGAGTGTCAGTGTTAGCTAAACCATTGTTATAAATCACGGTGAAGAGCCGAGGAGGAGGAGGCAGTAATAAAGCCTCATTTGAAGTGGCTCTGGTTCCTTGGATCATGAGCCCTTCACAGTATCAAGGTAAGTTTCCCATGTCTTTAAAGAGTCAATCTTTTAAACGATTCCGGTCCTCAGTTTATTGAATAACTGTTATCCCCGACTAGGTCTATAACTATCGTCCTCAGATAGGTCTATAACTATCGTCCTCAGCTAGGTCTATAATTGTTGTCCCCAGCTACGTACATTAGGTTGCCCTCAACAAGGTTTATAATGTTATTCTCAGCTAGGTCTATAACTGTTGTCCTCAGCTAGCTCTGTAACCATTGTCCTTGACAATCGTATAGACTACATTCTTGTCCTTTGCTGTATAGCCATTGTTCTTGGTTCTAGGTTGACAGACAGCAGTTATCCAGGGACATACTGTCGCCCTGTCATTTGAATGCAACAAGAGAGCTTATTTAACATTTTGCTATCTCGCAACAATGTTGGCCTTTTCATTTTGCGTCATGAACATGTAAGATAACCTGTGATTGATCTGTGACCTGACCTGTTTTTTGTACTCCCTACCGATTACCTGGTCGGGCCGCCGGCACACACTCATATCCATCACAGTCTGGTTGATCGGGCACTCCCTGCAGGTATCAAACTAGTTTACTCTTGAAGATCTCTAATCTGGTTTCAACAGTATGATATACACGTATACTGACAGCGGGTTGAAAAGTTTTCGTATTGTACCCATAGTTTCCTTGACCTTTCTTTACTTCCTCCCACTCCGGTACATTGTTATGGTAGTGAGAAGATTTGGGACTAGGTCCTTTAGCATCTTCCATGTGTACATCTCCCCTTCCTGTCAGAGGACATTTCCAACTCTTCGAAGCGCTCCATTACTTTAACTGCGTTATTGGTTCTATGCAGTGCTGTTATCTCGACTGTTCTGGAGGTTACCTGGAGGTTATTCCGGGGATCAACGCCCCCGCGGCCCGGTCCACGACCAGACCTCCCGATGGATCAGGGCCTGATCAACTAGGCTGTTACTGCTGGCCGCACGCAGTCCGACGTACGAGCCACAGCCCGGCTGATCCGGCACTGACTTTAGGTATCTGTCCAGCTCTCTCTTGAAGGCAGCCAGGGGTTTATTGGCAATTCCCCTAATGCTTGATGGGAGGCTGTTGAACAGTTTTGGGCCCCGGACACTTATGGTGTTTTCTCTTAGTGTACCAATGGCGGGGCGCCATTGGCGGCATTTTGCATCGCCTGCCCAGTCTTTTACTTTCGTAGGGAGTGATTTCTGTGTGCAGATTTGGGACCATTCCTTCTAAGATTTTCCAAGTGTAGATTATGATATATCTCTCCCTCCTGCGTTCTGAACGACACTGTCAGCACTGAGCGGTACTCCAAGCGAGAAAAAGCACAAGTGATTTAAATATTGCTACTATTAGTATTATCTCTTCTCTCGACAGCTTGCATCATCCTCCGGTCAGTTTTACCTTCTCTCTAATTTTCCATTACTTTATATATCTCTCCTCCTCTTCTAACTCTACTGCCATGCCTGCGTACTCCCTAACCTACTTTTACTATTGCTACTTATATTATCTCTTCTCCTCTCTCTCTCTCTCTCTCTCTCTCTCTCTCTCTCTATATATATATATATATATATATATATATATATATATATATATATATATTTCTTTATTTTAATACTGTGTCTTTTACACGTTCTTTTCGTTCTATGGGGGTAGCAACCCTCTTATGTTTTGTTTGATGTTCCTTTTTGAGTTCCTATTTTTTTCCAGATCCGAGAAAATGTAATTTTATAAACCTATCTTCATTTACATGCATGTTCTTGTGGGATGTCTGAGCGCTGCTGTCAGGACCGCTATTGAAGGAATCATTGTCAGTCTGTTTATCTTCATTTCTGGGTCAGGTAACCCTGGAGGCAGACCGCCCATGTGGTAAAAAAAAGTTATTTCTTATTTGTGATTAACCTTATAATGATTAACCTGTTATTGATTACCCATTTGTAATTATTTGTGATCATCTACCTGTAAATATCTTTACTTATTTGTAAACTTTTTTTCTCGTATATTCCTGTGGTCGCTGCCCCTTTTCCTTGTTCCTGTCCAGGTCTCCTGTGTGATAAGATAATTTACAACTAATCAATGTAAGTAACCTATTCATGATTACCTATTTGTGATTATTCTAGGTGTCTACCATTTTATTTACGAAAAAAATCATGCAGTACATTCTACATTTTTTTCTCATTTAATAATTGCGTACGTCTTCATAAACTTGCATATACACAAACGGTATCAATAATACTGGCGACGCAGAGACTTTCAAAATGGTGATTTATACGAAATACTGCTGACGACAAGCATACAAAAAATGCAATGGCGTAAATGGAAAATAAAAGGATAAAACAAAAAAAAAACGTTATTGGTGAGACAGGTAAAACACCGAGGCTATAAACCGGTAACCCACAACCAGTTTTACAGGCGGTGAGACTGCCTAAGAGTTGTATGGACGTCCAGCGTGGGTACCCGGGCCAGGCACGCCCCTTCTACGTACTTGGGAGATGGAGCTTTAGGCACGAGGGACAAATTCTCTTAAGGTGGATATTCCTCATATAATGACCCCATCCCCCCCCCATCCCTCCGATCAGTGGAGTTTTTGGTCATGGAACCAATAAGGTCTTCCCCTAGTTTACCAGTCCACTACACAACTATTGAGACCTAACATCGATACTCGGCTTTTCCAGCCCTTACTGGCAAGAAACACCATTACCACACCACACCACCGTCTGCCGTCAGTCACACTCCTTCCCTTCTTGTAGGTTCGGTGGTGTCCCGGCCCGGGGATTCTACAGTTACACTCCCTCCGTCGCCAGCCATCGTCGCTGCCGCCGCCCCATCTTTCTCGTGTTCCTAATAATCCTCATTCTCGTTGCTCCTCCTCCTTCTCCTCCTGGCGCTATTACTCATTCTTCTCCTTTCATCCCCAGCCTTCTGCTCCTCATTGTTTCATCCCCCATCTTTCTAAACTAGTTATTGTTGTTGTTGCTGTTGTTATTATTATTATTATTATTATTATTATTACTTTCTTGGCTAATTTTTTTTTTTTGGCGACACATATCAGATGATAAGGTTTATCCTCTTACATCAAGAATCTTCCCTATACATAAAGAACACCAAAGAGAATTAAGGGGCAGCAATAGTTCCGGAACGACGGTACTCGGCCTGCATGGATTTTCACAACAGGGCAATGGTCAGCTATTTGCGGCAAGTGCCTGATCAACTAAGTTGTGATTGGCTGCGAGCCTGCAGTACGCTAGTATTAACAGCCTGGTCAGCCATGCGATTAGCAGGAGTCTAGCCTCAGATCAGGCTACGAGGCTACTATGTAATGAATTCTCGAAACTGGTCACGGATATTTTACAGTTTCGTGGTTAATGTGTACGAAGGAAGTAATGATGTGCCAAAGTATCGGTATCGGTGGGTTACCTGGAGGTTATTCCGGGGATCAACGCCCTCGCAGCGGTGCCGATCCGGCGACCAGGCCTCCCGATGGATCGGGCCTGATCAGGGCTGAGACTGATTACTGCTGCCGCATGCGAGTCAGGCGTACGAGCCACAGCCCGGCTGATCGGACACTGACTTTCAGAGCTTATCTGTCAGCTCTCTCTTGAAAGGCAGAAAGGGTTTATTGGCAATTCCCTAATGCTTGATGGGAGGCTACTTGAACAGTTTTGGGCCCGGACACTTATGGTGTTTTCCTTAGTGTACCAATGGCGCCCCTACTTTTTATTGGGGCATTTGCATCGCCTGCCCAGTCTTTTACTTTCGTAGGGAGTGATTTCTGTGTGCAGATTTGGGACCATTCCTTCAAGATTTTCCAAGTGTAGATTATGATATATCTCTCCCTCCTGCGTTCAACGAGTACAAGTCAAGTGCTTCAAAGCGTTCCCAGTAGTTAAGGTGCTTGACAGAACTTATACGTGCAGTAAAGGATCTCTGTACATCTCTAGATCTGCGATTTCACCTGCTTTGTATGGAGATGTTAATGTACAGCAGTATTCCAGCCTAGAGAGAACAAGTGATTTGAAAAGGATCATCATGGCTTGGCATCTCTCGTTTTGAAAGTTCTCATTATCCATCCTATCATTTTCTTTGCACGTGCGATCGTGGCACTGTTGTGATCCTTGAAAGTGAGATCCTCAGACATTACTACTCCCAGGTCCCTTACATCATTTTTCCGCTCTATTGTATGGCCGGAGTCAGTAGTATACTCTGTTCTAGTTATTATCTCCTCCAGTTTTCCATAACAGGGTAGTTGGAATTTGTCCTCATTGAACATCATATTGTTTACCGTTGCCCACTGGAAAACTTTGTTTATATCTTCTTGGAGGTTAACCGCGTCCTCAGCAGATGACAGCCTCATGCAGATCCTAGTATCATCCGCAAAGGATGATACGGTGCTGTGGTGTATATCTCTGTCTATGTCTGATAGAGGATAAGGAATAAGATGGGGCAGAGTACTGTGCCTTGTGGAACAGAGCTCTTCACTATGGCAGCCTCCGATTTAAGCTCTGTTGGCCACTACTCTTTGTGTTCGATTTGTTAGAAGTTGAAGATCCATCTCCCCACTTTCCCAGTTATTCCTTTAGCACGTATTTTATGGGCTATTGCGCCATGATCGCATTTGTCAAATGCTTTTGCAAAGTCTGTGTATATTACCCATCTGCATTCTGATTTTCTTACGAAGTTGCATCCAAGGCCATGCTCATAGTGATCCAGTAGTTGTGAGAGGCAGAGCAGAGCGCCTGCCTGAACCCATGTTGCCCTGGATTGTGCAGATTTTGGGAATCCAGGTGATTTGCAATCCTGCTTCTTATCACTCTTTCAAAGATTTTTATGATGTGGGACGTCAGAGCTATTGGTCTATAGTTCTTAGCTAATGCTTTGCTGCCACCTTTATGGAGTGGGCTATATCCGATGTTTTAAGTGACTGTGGAATTTCACCCATGTCCAAGCTCCTCCATAGTGTACTTGCACGCGAGAGGGTTTCTTGCAGTTCTTAATGAAAACAGAGTTCCACGAGTCTGGGCTCGGGCTGAGTGCATGAGCATGTTGTCAATGGCTTTTTCGAAATCTATCGGAGTTAGCGTAATGTCGGAAATCTGGCATACATTTATGGAGTTTTGAGGCTCAGTCATGAAGAAATCATTTGGGTCGTCGATCCTCAGACCGATTAGTGGTTCACTAAACACAGAGTCGTACTTTGAATTCAATATTTCACTCATTTTCTTGTTGTCATCTGTGTAAGTCCCATCCTGTCTGAGTAAGGGCCGATACTAGATGTGGTATTTGCCTTGTTTTTGGCATATGAAAAGAAATATTTTGAATTTCTTTCAATTTCACTAATAGCTTTAAGCTCCTCCTGCCTCTCCTGGTTCCTGTAAGAGTCATTTAGCTTAAGTTCGATAGTTTCCACTTCCCTGGTCAGCGCCTCCTTTCGTGTATCAGATATTCTAGCACTCCTGAGGAGCTCAGTGACTCTTCGTCGTCTTCTGTAGAGGAGCGTCTTTTTCTCTCCAGTTTACTCCTGCTCTTCTTCTTTCTTAGGGAATATGCCTCAGAACATGCTTCAGCTACCAGGAAGTTGATCCTTTCAAGGCACTGGTTTGGATCCATGTCATTTAGACATCTTCCCAACATGTTTCGTTTAGGACATGGTTTACCTGGTCCCAGTTGATGTTCTTGTTGTTGAAGTTGTATTTTGTGAAAAGCATCTCTTAGCCACAGGTACATGCATTCTAGCTCGATCAGGACCTCTATCGTCATGTCACGTACTGACTTCGATTAGACCCCGATGAAACACCTCCTCCAGGTAGACTCGTTGTTGAAACTCAAGTATTGTGTGGCTTTACAAATATGGGTCAAACAAAACCATGACCGGGAATGGCTGGGCGAGATTAAGACGTGCCTAGCACGGGCTAGCAGCCCTACGGCAGTAGTTCTCTATTCTTATACTAGAACGTGCCTAGCACGGCTAGTAACTCTACAGCTTTCCCATATTCTTACATTACTATGCTTCTCCTCTTCCTCCTCATTTTTCATCCTCTTTGTTCTCCTTTCTCCTCTTCGTCCTCGTCATTATCTCTCTTCCTAGAGGCCAGACATGGAAGGTGACCACAAGGGTCGACCTTAATGGTAGTGGGTGGCCAACTTGTAGACCAGCCTCACGGTGGCCTCTCCTTCGTCTCCCTCCAGGCAGTGGTGGTCAGGGAGGAGCTAGGGTGGGGAGGGACAGGGGAAGAGGGACAGGAGGGGAGGAGGTGCGGTTGATGGAGGGGAATGGCAATTGATAGGGAGTGAACCGGAGGAAAATGGTAGATGGTAATGTTAAGGAGGAGGAAGGTGATGGTGGCAGTTCTGAGTAGGTGAAGAGGGAGGTGAAGATTTACGTGAAGAGGGAGGTGAAGAGGGGAGTGAAGAGGGAGGTGAAGATGTACGCGAAGAGGGAGGTGAAGATGTACGCGAAGAGGGAGGTGAAGAGGGGAGTGAAGAGGGAGGTGAAGAGTAAGGCAAGGGAAATAGGCGGTGGCAGATTTTAAGGGAGCAGAAACAGAATACTGGAGGGATGGCTGGTAGTGTAATGTTGTACATTAATATCTCAATTCAAGGCAGGTGAAATCGCAGATTAGAGAGTGTACAAAGAACTTTTACTGCATATATAAGTTCCATCAAACACCTTAACTACTGCGAACGCTTGGAAGCATCTACACCTAGAGGAAATGGCCCCAAATCTGCACACAGAAATCGCTCCCTACAAAAGCAAAAGACTGGGTAAACGATGCAACATAACGCCATAAGGGGTGCCATTGGTACACAAAGAGAAAACACAATAAGTGTCCGGGGCCCAAGACTGTTCAACAGCCTCCCACCAGGCATAAGGGGAATTACCAATCGACCCCTGATTGTCTTCAAGAGGGAGCCAGGCAGATACCTAGTCATTGCCAGATTAACCAGGCTGTGGTTCGTACGTTGAACTACGTGCGGCCAGCAGTAACAGCCTCGTTAATCAGGCCCTGATGCACCAGGAAGCCTGGACAAGGACTGGGCCGCGGGGGGCGTTGACCCCCGGAACATCCTCCAGGTAGATAGGAACAGGGATGGTAAAGAGTGGTAGGAGGTGGCGGGTAGTCGAGGACGAGATGTCAGAGGTGGGACGAGGACTGAGGAGTCAGTGGTGTACAGAGGGACGAGTTAGTCAGTGGGTGGCACGAGACAGGTACAGCATCCACTTTGAACGCATGCTTCACGTCCGATCCGGCTAGCCACGATGTTTGGTTAGTACTTGGATGGGTGACCGCTGTGAACGCAAAGCTGTTGGCATAAACCTACTTAAAGTCGGATGCGGATCAGCCGGTTGTGGTCCGTACGTTGGACCACGTGGGACACAACGCATTGATCAGGCCCTGATCCGCGGGAGGCCTGGTCGTGGACCGGGACGCGGGGGCGTTGATCCCCGGAATACCCTCCAGGTAGGTTAGTGGGTGGAACAGAGGGACGAGGTGGTCAGTGGGTGGTACAGAGGGACGAGGTGGTCAGTGGATGCTATATAGAACTGTACCGTCTTCAAAAGATGGTACAGTGATTTATGCGCCATCAATGTACAGCCCGAGATTAAGCATTAGGGTAAGTACTTTGCCCTGGAGACAACGTTTCGCTAAGTTCTGATTTCACTGTTATATTAATCTCTCAGTTCTATTGTAGTAAGGTAAATATCTGTCTGCCCACCTTCCTAGTTATTCCTTTGCATCCATTTTCTTATCCACAGTCACACTTGATCAAGCTTTGCAAAGTCGATTAAATACTACTGGAGTCTGCCTGGGAGGATTCCGGGATCAACGCTCGAGGCCGGTCCATGACCAAGCCTCCTGGTGGATCAGGGCCTGATCAACCACGCTGCTACTCCTGGCCGCACGTAGTCCAACGTACGAACCACAGCCTGGCTGATCCGTCACTGACTTTCTCTCTCTTGAAGACAACCAGGGGTCTATTGGTAATTCCCCTTATGGCTGGTGGGAGGCTGTTGAACAGTCTTGGGCCCCGGACAATTACTGTGTTTTCTCAGTGTATTAATGGCGCCTCTACTTTTCACTGGGGATATGTTGCATCGACTGCCAAGACGATGCAACATAGGGAGTGATCTCTGTGAGCAGATTAGGGACCAGTCCCTCCAGGATCTTCCAGGTGTAGATTATGATGTATCTCTCTCGCCTGCTCTCTAGTGAGTACAAGTAAAGTGCTTCCAAGCGTTCCCCATAGTTAAGGTGTTTGATGGAACTTATATATGCAATAAAGGTCCTCTGTACATTCTCTAGATCTGCAATTTTACCTGCCTTGAATGGAGATGTTAATGTACAGCAGTATTCCTGCCTAGACAGAACAAGTAATTCAGAAAGGATCATCACTGGCTTGGCATCTCTTGTCTTGAATGTTCTCATTATCCATCCTATCAGTTTCCTCGCAGATGTGATAGCGGCACTGTTGTGATCCTTGAAGGTGAGATCCTCAGACATTACCTCTCCCAGGTCCTTCACATTACTTTTCCGCTCTGTTGTGTGATTAGAGTTTGTAGTATACTCAGTTCTAGGAGGCTGTTGACCATTTTTGAGACCCGGACACTGAATGTGTCTGGGGCCCGGGTGGTACAGAGGGACAGGGTTGGTGCTGAGGTGGTATAGAAAGGCAGGGAGGGATGATACAGAAGGGCAGGGTAGGTGGTATGATCACTTGTAACATCACAATGCCAATAAACTCTCCCCTCGAGATAAATTAAATCATATATATTATAAGGAAAAGAGGGGATGCGGGTGGCAGGGGCAGTACATTCTAATGGGGTAGCAGTGGTGTTAGTTTCCAAGGGAAGGTGGGGAGGTAAGACACGTGGGTGGCACAGATGGTTATGGTCACTGGGACTCCTGACAAGCGGTGCTAGTTTTCAAGTGAAGAGGGGTGTTAAAAATGTGCTAATAGTGTTAAGATGGAGACATTAGAAGAGGAGGTGCTTATGTGTGGTGGTGATGGTGATAGTGAAGGGTGGGGGGGTGGGGTTATATCCAGACGATGATTAGTTGTTAGTTGACGGATAATTACCTGAAGATTATTTGTAATTGATTATTTGTAATCATTCAAGAGAGCCTTTTTAATGTGAGAAACCTGGGATTAATAATTTCAGAAGATCTTGCATTCAGGGCCATCAACAATGTTATCACAATCGTGAGGAAAATTATAGGTTGGATAACTAGAACTTTCAAAACAAAAGATTCCGAGCCAATGATGATAATGTATTCTTAAGACCACTCGTTCTCTCTTTCGGCTAGAATATAGCTGTTTACTTACGGCCCCCTTTAAGGTAAGCGAAATCGCTACACTAAAGAATGCACAGAAATCCTTCACAGCTCGTATAAACTCAGTTAAGCACCTAAAGTAC
The DNA here is from genome assembly GCF_038502225.1 of Cherax quadricarinatus. NCBI lineage: Eukaryota > Metazoa > Arthropoda > Malacostraca > Decapoda > Parastacidae > Cherax > Cherax quadricarinatus. Next base: position 45,960,235 of record NC_091310.1, on the reverse strand, counting down.
TGGAAGCTTTTGAAATGCTCTCTAACTATACTTGTCATATACGGGGGTAATGGAACAAACGGAAAATTCCGGAATAAGGGAGTAATCGGAGTAGGCAGTAGACAGAAGTGAGAGGGAAGGAGGTAGGTTGGTAGGTATGACACGACACTCATTAACTCTACACTACTCACTACCGTATAACTCGCCCACTTCACTCACTCCACCTTATATAAACAAAATATAGTATAAGAAATAGAAATAAATAATGGGGGCAGTGAATATTACTATTCTACTCAAACACAGCTTATTATTGAGTCCTTGTACTATAATATATTTGGAAACAGAATACTACTGGGTTTAGATAAATGTGCAATGTACACATAAGCAGTGAGACAGGGAATACAATCAACTGATAAAACAGAATATAACTTACAATATAGTTTCAATGAGGACAAATTCCAACTACTCCGTTATGGAAAACTGGAGGAGATAATAACTAGAACAGAGTATACTACTGACTCCGGCCATACAATAGAGCGGAAAAATAATGTAAGGGACCTGGGAGTAGTAATGTCTGAGGATCTCACTTTCAAGGATCACAACAGTGCCACGATCGCACGTGCAAAGAAAATGATAGGATGGATAATGAGAACTTTCAAAACGAGAGATGCCAAGCCATGATGATCCTTTTCAAATCACTTGTTCTCTCTAGGCTGGAATACTGCTGTACATTAACATCTCCATACAAAGCAGGTGAAATCGCAGATCTAGAGAGTGTACAGAGATCCTTTACTGCACGTATAAGTTCTGTCAAGCACCTTAACTACTGGGAACGCTTGGAAGCACTTGACTTGTACTCGTTGGAATGCAGGAGGGAGAGATATATCATAATCTACACTTGGAAAATCTTGGAAGGAATGGTCCCAAATCTGCACACAGAAATTACTCCCTACGAAAGTAAAAGACTGGGCAGGCGATGCAAAATGCCGCCAATAAAAAGTAGGGGCGCCATTGGTACACTAAGAGAAAACACCATAAGTGTCCGGGGCCCAAAACTGTTCAACAGCCTCCCATCAAGCATTAGGGGAATTACCAATAAACCCCTGGCTGCCTTCAAGAGAGAGCTGGACAGATACCTAAAGTCAGTGCCGGATCAGCCGGGCTGTGACTCATACGTCGGACTGCGTGCGGCCAGCAGTAACAGCCTGGTTGATCAGGCCCTGATCCATCGGGAGGCCTGGTCATGGACCGGGCCGCGGGGGCGTTGATCCCCGGAATAACCTCCAGGTAACCTCCAGAGGGCAGTTCACCACAGGAACTCAGTCACACACTAGCCACAGGTCCCATGACCTACACAGCACAAGCACTGTTCCAACCAGTACTCTGCCCAGTGTCTCTCAACAGAGTCCCCTCCAGAGACTCTCCAGCAGCCTTTTCCCAAAGCTCTGCACACCAGCAGCAGCTCTGTCAGAATCTCTAGCCCAGAGCTCTGCACACAGGCCAGAGCTCAACTCGAATCTGCCACTCTAGCTGTTTCCTTGAGCTTATATGGTCCTTAAAGCACCCCCCCCCCAATGAGGCGTGCACCACGTGTTTTGACCTGACGCTGAGACCTGACGCTAGTTCAAGAACAAAAGACCTTAGACTTATGCCGAGAGGCGTGTCTGACAGCTATTTGCCAAAGCAAGGTGTGTGACAATTTATTGGTTAATTAGGTCTCTCTCAGTGACCTCACAAGCACTACATCACATACTCCTTAGAACGTAGGCGAGAGAGATATATAAAAAACTACACCTGGAAGATTCTGGAGAGATGGTCCCAAACTTACACACTGAAATCACTACACATGAAGGCAAGAGGCTTGGCAGGTGTTGAAAGGTAACTCCAATGAAGTTCTGGAGCACGAAGAGTTCAGTAAGAGACAACTCTAAATGTAAAGGGACCAAGACTCTTCAGCACCCTCCCTTGATGCATAAGGGGAATTCCCACTAAATCCTTAACTGTCCTCAAGATGGAACTTACTAAGTTCCTCAAGTCAAGTTTCTTATCAGTCAAGCTATGGTGTATACGATGGACTGTGGTCGGATGGCACCTACAACCTGGTGGTTCTTCAGGCCGCAGGGGCAGCGACCCCCCTGTACGAGACTACATGTAACTACAGGTAATGCGATTTATTTTCATCGGGATGCCTATTGCCGTTAAATTATTACATGTAACGAGGCGACGATTGTGTCTCCATTCCAGTGCATATCAATGGTAAAACTCTCCTCAAAAAACATGGTTCCAGTACAGCCACCCTTGACTTCAGACATCGACCCGAGCGCCTGGGAAGCTCAGGTATGGCCAGCAACTCTTGCCACAAACGACTGTAGTAGGAAGAGATTATAATTATTTTAAGATTGACAGGTAATGGAAGATAATGAAGCTAGCTTTCTCTGTGATGAAAGCGACATCTGTTAAGAGATTCTGAGCCTTCAGTCCGACCTAATATTTTTCGTGCTGATTCTGGCCGCTCTTATATAAGAATATATATATATATATAATATATATATGGAAATAAATTCATGTAAGTTACTAAGTAATGCCTCTCTGATTTTTGCATACACACGTCTGGCTTCCCCATTGAGAATGCTGCTAATCCTTATGCGAGTCAAGTGCATTTAATGATGATATAGAATCAGTAGTGATCATGCAGTCCAGCTTACGGTCGTAACTTAACTTTAGTGTCATTAGGATGACAGAGTTCATTGGGAGGAAATTTGTTTGGTGCTCACCACCAACACAATTTTCTTCTGTTACTTCATTTAAATGCATTTAGATGATCTATAAATTATTTAGATTAATCTTACTGTAAATTTGAAAAATTCATCTGTCATGTAATGGTTACATTTCGAGTGCGTCTGATACTTACAATAATGGAGAACGGGGACTACAAGAAAACAACGATATATCTCACACGAAATGTCACAATCACGATATGCCAATTTTTCGAATTTGAGATAAATCTAACAAAATAATTAACACTGAGGTTTAAAATAAACTATAAACCTTACCATCCTAGCGTAGCTAACAGTGTTACTATAAGAAGAGAGGTAAATAATGAAAGTTACAGGAATGCAGCTAGAAGCCTATTACTCACTATGACATGGAATTAGAAGAGCTTGTCTGTGGAGAAACTTACAATATGAACAGACTGACTGATGATGTTGTAGCAAGGCTGAGGCTTTAGTTACAAGTATCAAAATAAATTTATTTCTCACCAAGCACGTATTGAAAGACTGGCAAGCGTCGGTCTCAAAGCTTGACAGTAACGAAGATGTCAGCCGTCGAATTTCCCCAAAAGCAATAAGTCACTCGTGAAATTTTACATTTAATGTTTGGTATGGTAAAAAAAACTCTTTTGTTTAGGGTTCAGGTGGGCAGATGTAATTTAATATTCTGCCGGAGAGGTAAGGCAAGATGGAAGGAGGCAGGCAGGGGAGCAGGTAAGGGCTACACCCGTTGATCAACTAGCAAGGAGAGTAGTAGGGGCTACACCCGATGATCAGCTAGCAACAATGAGAGCAGTAGGGGCTACACCAGTTAATCAACTAGCAAGGAGAGAGTAGTGGGGCTACACCCAATGATCAACTAGCAGGAAGGAGAGCAGTATAGACTACACCCGTTGATCAACGAGCAAGGAAGAAAGGAAGCAGCAGAGCCTAAACCCGGGATAGGGAGTCAGATAAGTAGGAGGGGACTGCCTACTACACCTTGCCTTTCACCTGTTCACAGACCACAACCATTAGTGCTGGAGCCCGGATGTTCAGGTAATTACCAATTCACTCATTCTCTGTAAAGTAGCTGGTAATCTGGATCCTCACAGGTGTGTGGGTGACAGCAGGTCGAGCCTTTACCCAGAGATAGGGACCAGAGTGTGACCATGATGAATATTCAAGTGACTGGAAGTCCCATATCTTAAAGTGAACACTGTGTGCTAATTAGCGTGGTCCTCCACCTGACGTCTAAGGTAACCCTTAGGGGCTGGTTAAAAAAAGACAGTGGAAAGCAATACCCAAGGATGAGGTCATGAAGGTTAATGCACATCACCTGGCTCTGGTGACCACCACCCCTTCCATAACAATGGTCAGGTTTCGCCACACGCTGTCATGTTGGTTTCTACAAGTCTATAATTATATATAGGAATGGTGCAACATGTGGTGGAAACCATCGCTCTTCCTCGTGAGCTTATCGTGGCGGAGTGAAGTTAAATATGTTGTGCTGATAAATTCTCCGACCGTGCTGCTGCTGTTGATGTAACCTGCACCGCTTCGGGTACTGGGTTGAATGTACTGTGTTTGGTAAGCTGGCTTGCTGATCTTGAGAACATCTGCTGAGTAACATAAACACGACACACCATCAACATGAGAATAGCAGCAGTTGTCACTCATGACTTACTATCAACACGCGAACCTCGGCAGTTGTCAGTCATGACACAGTATCAACATGAGAGCCTAGGCAGTGTCAGTTAAGACATACTATCAACGCGAGAGCATCAGCAGTGTCAGTTAAGACATACTATCAACGCGAGAGCATCGGCAATGTCAATCATGACATACTATCAACGCGAGAGCATCGCCAGTATCAGTCATGACATACCATCAACGCGAGAGCATCAGCAGTGTCAGTGAAGACACACTATCAACGCGAGAGCATCGGCAGTGTCAGTCAAGAAAGATCAACAGCAATTCGACCCACTAAACTAAGTATCAAGGAACGTAAACCTGTCATCCCAGAACCATTACTTTCCTGATAAGTGTCATTCCTCGTTATAAGTCATAAACAACGCAGTAAACGGTGCGTGCTGAGCCGTGGCGTTTAACACGGCCGTCTTGAAATATAATCCCACGAGAGGTGCAACCGCTCACACCTGACCAGGTTAAAAAATTGCATTATGAGATCCAAAACATTTTGCGTAACGTGACTAAAAAAAAAAAGAGTTGATTTACTATTAAAATCGGCGTGGAAGAAAACTAATTTATAGAAATTTCTGAGTTTCATCTTATTTCTCTTTTGTGGGATTCGGCTGAGATCGCTCTCCTGGTCCACTGTCATTTCGTATATTACTGTCTTGGCCAGAAGTCTGGACGAGAGGATATATAACATACTACAAGTCTTTATTTGAACGACATATCGCTCAAGGACTGCTACCCTTCAGCGATCTTTGAGCGAGACGTCGTTATAATAAAGCTGCCATTGAGCGAAACGTTATAATACAGCTTCCCTTCAGCGTAACGTTATAACAGAGCTTCCCTTGAGCTAAATATATATATATATATATATATATATATATATATATATATATATATATATATATATATATATATAAACAAACTGGCCATATCCCACCGAGGCTGGGTAATCTAAAAAGATAAACGAAAGTTTCTCTTTTTAAATTTAGTAATGTATACAGGAGAAGGAATTACTATCTCCTTGCTCCCGGCATTTTAGCGGCCTCTTACGACACACATGGCTTGCGGAGGAAGAATTCTGTTTCACTTCTCCATGGAGATAAGAAGAAATAAACAAGAACAAGAACTAGTAAGAAAATAGAAGAAAACCCAAGGGGTGTGTATATACATTTATGCTTCTACATGCACGCGTAGTGTCTACCTACCTGGAGTCTACCTGGAGGACATTCCGGGGATCAACGCCCCTGCGGCCCGGTCCACGACCAGGCCTCCCAGTGGATCAGGGCCTGATCAACGAGGCTGTTACTGCTGGCCGCATGCAATCCAACGTACGAACCACAACCCGGCTGATCCGGCACCGTCTTTAGGTATCTGTCCAGCTCTCTCTTGAAGACAACCAGGGGTTGGTGGGAGGCTGTTGAACAGTCTTGGGCCCCGGACACTTATTGTGCTTTCTCTTACTGTACCAGTGACGCCCCTACTTTTCACTGGGGGTATGTTGCATCGCCTGCAAAGTCTTTTGCTTTCGTATGGAGTGATTGTTGTGTGCATATTAGGGACAAGTCCCTCCAGAATCTTCCAGGTGCAGATTATGGTATATCTGACTCAAGAAATCGTAATGACACGATTGCAAATAAACCATACCCCCGGCCGGGATTGAACCCGCGGTCATAGAGTCTCAAAACTCCAGCCCGTCGCGTTAGCCACTAGACCAGCTAGCCACAATAAGATTCATCCAACTAGGTATATTTCTACACCATAGGAAGGTTAGCACAGGCACCTCTGTGACCACAAATGCAAGTTTTTACAGACGAATCTCCAGCTAGCGTGGCCGTGACGAACTCTAGCTCAAGTCCCTTCACTGCCGTCAACATGACGGCATTTGTGGTCACAGAGGTGCCTGTGCTAACTTTCCTATGGTGTAGAAATATACCTAGTTGGATGAATCTTATTGTGGCTAGCTGGTCTAGTGGCTAACGCGACGGGCTGGAGTTTTGAGACTCTATGACCGCGGGTTCAATCCCGGCCGGGGGTATGGTTTATGATATATCTCTCTGAAATCCTGGATGTTTATGAGACAGAAAAAAGACACAACAATCCTACCATCATGTAAAACAATTACAGTTTCCGTTTTACACTCACTTGGCAGGACGGTATAATATATATATATATATATATATATATATATATATATATATATATATATATATATATATATATATATATATATATATATATATATTTATTTATATTATGCAGATATCGCGAACAATCCATACAAAATGCAAAACAACCCCCCGGGGGGGATTGAATGATAGCGCTAGGCTTTTCGTGTTGCAATCAACACATCAGGAGTTTGCAATGTTGCAGAAAAAGGAGGCTAATCAGGCCCTGATCAACCGTGAGGCCTGGTCATGGACCAGCCCGCGGGGGCGTTAACCCCCGCTGGAACTCCTTCCAGGTAGACCCTCCTATGTGTTGCAGGTCATGTCCCCTCTGAGTTCCTCAATCTTCTCATCCGTGAACAGTTGGAATTTCTCTTAATTAAACATCAAATTATTGTTGGGAGGGTTCGTTGATGGAGCGATGGTAGCAAAGAAACAACTGTACACTTTTATAGAAGTGTTGTCTTGGTAAGTGTGGAAGAACCCGACCTGTCCGTCTACCTGTCTCGTAAGCCTGCTGGATGAACCCGGCCTGTCCGTCTACCTGTCTCGTAAGCCTGCTGGATGAACCCGGCCTGTCCGTCTGCCTGTTTCGTAAGCCTGCTGGATGAACCGCCGTCCGCACCTGTTCGAAGCTCGATGAACACGCCTGTCCGTTCGCCTGCAAGCCTGCTGGATGAACACGGCCTGTCCGTCTACCTGTCTCGTAAGCCTGCTGGATGAACCCGGCCTGTCCGTCTACCTGTCTCGTAAGCCTGGTGAACCGGCCTGTCCGTCGCCGTTCGTAAGCTGCTGGATACACTGTCCGTCTACCTGTCTCGTAAGCCTGCTGGATGAACCCAGCCTGTCCGTCTGCCTCTTTCGTAAGCCTGCTGGATGACCCCAGCCTGTCCGTCTGCCTGCTGGAATCTGAGACAGGTTTGTGAGGGAGAGCCTACATGTGAAGGGGAGCAGGCCAAGTGACTTAAGGCTTGGCCAGGGAGTCTGCCTATTAATGTAGCCGGGAACTATACATGTATACCACGTAAGAGATACTGCTGACATTATCTTCTACTTCTCACGTGATACTGTTAATGTCCTCTTGTAGTTTATCGATGTCTTTGACCGAGTTGGTTTCCGTGCCGGGTATAATTGCTAATTCTTGTGTCTTCCACACAGATGATACAAATTTATAATGAATGACTTATGGGGCAACGACGCTCCATTGCCGTGGAGTGTAGGTCAAAGAGGAGCAAAGAAACTGCAACCAATATTAAAAAAAGATTATTTTTTTATTATATTGGCCATCAAATATTGGTGCCCTGGGATGCCGACTAGGTTGCCTGATGGGTAGCCCTGGGGGCTACACCTGTAACACCTGGATCTGAACCCGGGGAGAACAGACAGAATGAGCTGATGAAGGTAACAGCTCTTAGCTTGTCAATAAAGTTAGGAATCCTTAACCTGTAAACAGCTTGTCAATAAAGCTAGGGGTCCTTAACCTAACCTTGTCAAACCCTGTGTAAAAAGAGAGAGAGAGAGAGAGAGAGAGAGAGAGAGAGAGAGAGAGAGAGAGAGAGAGAGAGAGAGAGAGAGAGAGAGAGAGAGAGAGAGAGAGAGAGAGGAGAGAGAGGAGAGAGAGAGAGAGAGAGAGAGAGAGAGAGAGAGAGAGAGAGAGAGAGAGAGAGAGAGAGAGAGAGAGAGAGAGAGAGAGAGAGAGAGAGAGAGAGAGAGAGAGAGAGAGAGAGAGAGAGAGAGAGTGAGAGAGAGAGAGAGAGAGAGCGAGAGAGAGAGAGGAGAGAGAGGAGAGAGAGAGAGAGAGAGAGAGAGAGAGAGAGAGAGAGAGAGAGAGAGAGATAGAGAAGAGAGAGAGAGAGAGAGAGAGAGAGAGAGAGAGAGAGAGAGAGAGAGAGAGAGAGAGAGAGGGGAGAGAGAGAGAGAGAGAGAGAGAGAGAGAGAGAGAGAGAGAGAGAGAGAGAGAGAGAGAGAGAGAGAGAGAGAGAGAGAGAGGAGAGAGAGAGGAGAGAGAGAGAGAGAGAGAGAGAGAGAGAGAGAGAGAGAGAGAGAGAGAGAGAGAGAGAGAGAGAGAGAGAGAGAGAGAGGGGAGAGAGAGAGGTGTGAGAGAGAGAGGAGAGAGAGAGAGAGAGAGAGAGAGAGAGAGAGAGAGAGAGAGAGAGAGAGAGAGAGAGAGAGGGAGAGAGAGAGAGAGAGAGAGAGAGAGAGAGAGAGAGAGAGAGAGAGAGATAGAGATAGAGAGAGAGAGAGAGAGAGAGAGAGAGAGAGAGAGAGAGAGAGAGAGAGAGAGAGAGAGAGAGAGAGAGAGAGAGAGAGAGAGAGAGAGAGAGAGAGAGAGAGAGAGAGAGAGAGAGAGAGAGAGAGAGAGAGAGAGAGAGAGAGAGAGAGAGAGAGAGAGAGGTAGAGAGAGAGAGAGAGAGAGAGAGAGAGAGAGAGAGAGAGAGAGAGAGAGAGAGAGAGAGAGAGAGAGAGAGAGAGAGAGAGAGAGAGAGAGAGAGAGAGAGAGAGAGAGAAGGGTGGCATAATGGATAAAAAGGGACCGCAGACAATGGAAACTGGTCATTCTCCCGCTAATGACTCCGGGGCTGGTTGAATGACGGCCCACCTGAGGGCATTCTGCTGTCTCAGCCGGCGCTGATGCTCCCAGGGAGGGAGTTAGGGGGAGATGGAGGAGGCGAGGGGGGGAGGATAGGAGGGAGAGATATCGTGAGGAGAGGCTGAGTTGTATTGAAGCCTTGTCACACAGAGTCAGTACCTGACCAGCCTGGGCTGTGGTTCGTACGTTGGAGTACGTGCGGTTAGTAGTAACAGCCTGGTTGATCAGGCCCTGATCCACCGGGACCAGGGACCATGGACCAGGCTGCGACGGCGTTGACCCCGCAGTGTATGTGCAGGTAGACCTGCACATACATTGATCTAGTCTAACAAACCGTTTGTCAGGTATATTCATCAAATTCAATTTCAATAAACGCTCAAGACTCTTACTCTCACGATAGAGATGAATACGCAAGATAGAAAACGAAAGGATCTCCTATAAGAAGAATAAAAAGCAATAGTGAATACAAATTATAAAACAATTAGCTAAAATAAAGTAGAGAGAGAGAGAGAGAGAGAGAGAGAGAGAGAGAGAGAGAGAGAGAGAGAGAGAGAGAGAGAGAGAGAGAGAGAGAGAGAGAGAGAGAGAGAGAGAGAGAGAGAGAGAGAGGGAGAGAGAGAGAGAGAGAGAGAGAGAGTCTATGAAAGGAAAGTAAAAACATTTTCTTTACCTCGTATGCACAATAGGTCACTGACCACATCAGAAAATGCAGTGAAAGAACTTGGCCAGATATAACTGGGTCCATTGAGCCCCTTACTAAGACTAAAGATTGCCAATCAAAATTAATATTTTTGTATTCAAGAATGAGGCCCAAAACTCTGCCAACATTTCTGACATAGCCACCACATGATTTCTGAATATGCGACTGATAGCTGACCCATGTACTCTACCCCTAGGCCAAGACACTTGTTACTCTGACTTCAAAAATTTCCCAGCCCATTCCCAAGAATGGTAATTGGGAATGTGCTTGGCGTTGGTTACACCGCCTTCCTACCTCTGAAAATTTCCCACTCCATCCACTGTAAAGCACTCAACATTGTACAACTCCCGACGAAGTGCTGGTGACTGAACGAAAGAAAAAACTATTTTTTATTTCCATATACTTGCGCACCACCAAGGCAGGTGAATATATATATATATATATATATATATATATATATATATATATATATATATATATATATATATATATATATATATATATATATATATATATATATATATATATATATATATATACACACATGCAAAACAGCCACTATGAAAGAACAGTGAAATTCCAAGCACTTCCTATCGACAGGAATATAACTGAATCTTGTTTCATAAAAAGCCGTTTTGAAAATAATATGAATATTTCCTTTGATTTATATAAATTTGATCTATTTATAATTAATAGAATTTGCGAAGAATTTAATAATACATTGGACAAATAATAAATCTTAATTCTTGGGTAGAATAGCTTGTGGATTGCCGTGAAGGACCTGTCTAGTTGGGCCAGCGGGCCTGCTGCAGTGTTCTCTTTCTTATGAGTCGCGTGTCGTCGCGCGTCAGGTGTTGCTTTGTTGTAGGATGTGATGGTGAGGTGGCATCTAGACCCTTTATATGCCTTCCTTTGATACATTACTTTTATTGTTCCTTGATAATGTGAGTAGTCACGAATGCGCTTGGAATTTCTCTATTCTTTCACAGTGGTTGTTTTGCATATTCTGAAATCACCTGTTTACTGTGATCTTATTGCATATATATACATAATACATATATATATATATATATATATATATATATATATATATATATATATATATATATATATATATATATATATATAAACTCAAATTAAGTTGTAGTAAATAACTGTTGATGAATAAACAAGAGGGTGGATGATGGGTCTGAAACTCGGTCCGTAAATATTACCTAGGGCAAAAAAACACTTGGAAAAGTAACAGGTCAAGCCTCATCATTAATCAGTGACAAGGGAGAAGGAAGAGGGAGAGATAGATGATGATAAGGAAGATTTAGAGAAGAGAGATAAGATCGCGTCACCTTGGCCACTTTCTCTGTCTCCAGGTGTCATTTGACAGCTGATCTTGAAGGCTCTCTACCTGATAGTCAGCCATCGTGGTAGGTGCATGAATGCACACAATGCATTGCGTAGAAATTAAAACACAGCTTCGAATAACCCAGTCAAAAAGCAGTGCAAAGTAGAGGTTTATCAGCTCAACCCATGCAATGATAAAGGTCTCTAACTAGTAGCTCAGGATAACACTGGTTACAAGCTCAGGATAACACTGGTTAGAAGCTCAGGATAACACTGGTTAGAAGCTCAGGATAACACTGGTTACAAGCTCAGGATAACACTGGTTACAAGCTCAGGATAACACTGGTTACAAGCTCAGGATAACACTGGTTACAAGCTCAGGATAACACTGGTTACAAGCTCAGGATAACACTGGTTACAAGCTCAGGATAACACTGGTTAGAAGCTCAGGATAACACTGGTTACAAGCTCAGGATAACACTGGTTAAAGCTCAGGATAACACTGGTTACAAGCTCAGGATAACACTGGTTACAAGCTCAGGATAACACTGGTTACAAGCTAGGATAACACTGGTTATAAGCTCAAGATAACACTGGTTACAAGCTCAGGAAACACTGGTTACAAGCTAGGATAACAGTGGTTACAAGCTCAGGATAACACTGGTTACAAGCTCAGCATAACACTGGTTACAAGCTCAGGATAACACTGGTTACAAGCTCAGGATAACACTGGTTACAAGCTCAGGATAACACTGGTTACAAGCTCAGGAAAACACTGGTTACAAGCTCAGGGTAACACTGGTTACAAGCTCAGGATAACACCGGTTACAAGCTCAGGATAACACTGGTTACAAGCTCAGGATAACACTGGTTACAAGCTCAGGATAACACTGGTTACAAGCTCAAGATAACACTGGTTACAAGCTCAGGATAACACTGGTTACAAGCTCAAGATAACACTGTTACAAGCTCAGGATAACACTGGTTACAAGCTCAGGATAACACTGGTTACAAGCTCAAGATAACACTGTTACAAGCTCAGGATAACACTGGTTACAAGCTCAAGATAACACTGGTTACAAGCTCAGGATAACACTGGTTACAAGCTCAGGATAACACTGGTTACAAGCTCAGGATAACTCTGGTTACAAGCTCAGGATAACACTTGTTACAAGCTCAAGATAACACTGGTTACAAGCTCAGGATAACACTAGTTACAAGCTCAAGATAACACTGGTTACAAGCTCAGGATAACACTGGTTACAAGCTCAAGATAACACTGTTACAAGCTCAGGATAACACTGGTTACAAGCTCAAGATAACACTGTTACAAGCTCAAGATAACACTGTTACAAGCTCAGGATAACACTGGTTACAAGCTCAAGATAACACTGTTACAAGCACAGGATAACATTGGTTACAAGCTCAGGATAACACTGGTTACAAGCTCAGGATAACACTGGTTACAAGCTCAGGATAACACTTGTTACAAGCTCAAGATAACACTGGTTACACGCTCAGGATAACACTGGTTAGAAGCTCAGGGTAACACTGGTTACAAGCTCAGGATAACACTGGTTACACGCTCAAGATAACACTGGTTACACGCTCAGGATAACACTGGTTACAAGCTCAGGATAACACTGGTTACAAGCTCAGGATAACACTGGTTACAAGCTAGGATAACACTGGTTACAAGCTCAGGATAACACTGGTTACAAGCTAGGATAACACTGGTTACAAGCTCAGGATAACACTGGTTACAAGCTAGGATAACACTGGTTACAAGCTCAGGATAACACTGGTTACAAGCTAGGATAACACTGGTTACAAGCTCAGGATAACACTGGTTACAAGCTCAGGATAACACTGGTTACAAGCTCAAGATAACACTGGTTACAAGCTCAGGATAACACTGGTTACAAGCTCAGGATAACACTGGTTACAAGCCCAAGATAACACTGGTTACAAGCTCAGGATAACACTTGTTACAAGCTCAAGATAACACTGGTTACAAGCTCAGGATAACACTGGTTACAAGCTCAAGATAACACTGGTTACAAGCTCAGGATAACACTGGTTACAAGCTCAAGATAACACTGGTTACAAGCTCAGGAAACACTGGTTACAAGCTCAAGATAACACTGGTTACAAGCTCAAGATAACACTGGTTACAAGCTCAAGATAACACTGGTTACAAGCTCAGGATAACACTTGTTACAAGCTCAAGATAACACTGGTTACAAGCTCAAGATAACACTGGTTACAAGCTCAGGATAACACTTGTTACAAGCTCAAGATAACACTGGTTACAAGCTCAGGAAACACTGGTTACAAGCTCAAGATAACACTGTTACAAGCTCAGGATAACACTGGTTACAAGCTCAAGATAACACTGGTTACAAGCTCAGGATAACACTGGTTACAAGCTCAAGATAACACTGGTTACAAGCTCAAGATAACACTGGTTACAAGCTCAGGATAACACTGGTTACAAGCTCAAGATAACACTGTTACAAGCTCAGGATAACACTGGTTACAAGCTCAGGATAACACTGGTTACAAGCTCAAGATAACACTGGTTACAAGCTCAGGATAACACTTGTTACAAGCTCAAGATAACACTGGTTACAAGCTCAGGATAACACTTGTTACAAGCTCAAGATAACACTGGTTACAAGCTCAAGATAACACTGGTTACAAGCTCAGGATAACACTTGTTACAAGCTCAAGATAACACTGGTTACAAGCTCAGGATAACACTTGTTACAAGCTCAAGATAACACTGGTTACAAGCTCAGGATAACACTTGTTAGTAGCTTAGGATAACACTGGTTAGTAGCTTAGGATAACACTGGTTAGGTCATGATAATTGGTTAGAGAGTCAGGATAACACTGGTTAGAAGGTCAGGATAACTGGTTAGAGGGTCAAGATAACACCGGTTAGGTCAGAATAACCGAAGAAATTTAAACATTGCGGCCTTAGTCCATGTCCCTAGGATGCGAATCAAGTCAGTAGGTCATCACCAGGGTACCTATTTACTACTAGTCGAAGCAGGGTACCAGGTGTTAGGAGACTTGCCCATACATCTTGCCCTACCCAGAACTAAACTTTTCACTTCACATTTAAGTAAGTTTATTGAGGCTCAGGCACCGATAAGTACAATTATCACACATGTGCAAATTATACACATATAACCCGCACATAGGAGAGGGGAGCTTACAACGACGTTTCGGTTAGACTTGGATCATTTACGACTACCGAAACGTCGTCGTAAGCCCCCCAACAATAACCAACAATAACGAACAATAATAAAATATTAATAATAATTAACAATATCTCTCCTTTGTGCGGGTTATCTGTATATTGTTCAAGTCACGGTATTGTGACTTCTTGTGTAAATTACCCAAAATTCCCGACGACTGGACAAGACGGGTATCAGGGTGTACATGGAGGGCGAGGGTAGATGAGAGTAGGTAAGGGAGAGAGGGTATTGAAGGGAAGGAGTGTGGAGGGTTTTGAAGGGAAGACGAGGAGGGGAAAGATGTTGGACCGGGGGGGGGAGGGGCAAGCAGGGAGCCGCGGGCAATGACACTTTGGTGGTAAAGCCGTTACTGGCTTGGGTGTGGGTTGCCCTCAAGGTGGAGGGCATGAGGTGTTGGGGGGGCGGGTATTGCCCACGACAGGTGAAGGTCCAGGGCGCAGCAGGAGACCGTCCAAGGAGAAAGGCTGTTAGTGTGTGTGTGTGTGTGTGTGTGTGTGTGTGTGTGTGTGTGTGTGTGTGTGTGTGTGTGTGTGTGTGTGTGTGTGTGTATGTGTGTGTGTGTATGTGTGTGTGTGTATGTGTGTGTGTGTGTGTGTGTGTGTGTGTGTGTGTGTGTGTGTGTGTGTGTGTGTGTGTGTGTGTGTGTGTGTGTGTGTGTGTGTGTGGCTGTGTGTGTATGTGTATGTGTATGTGTGTGTGTGTGTGTGTGTGTGTGTGTGTGTGTGTGTGTGTGTGTGTGTGTGTGTGTGTGTGTGTGTGTGTGTGTGTGTGTGTGTGTGTGGCTGTGTGTGTGTGTGTGTGTGTGTGTGTGTGTGTGAGGCTGGCAGTATAACTGAGCCACAGATGTGACTGAGATGACAGGAACAAGCGTAGGTGGCTCAGATCACAATATGGCCCAGGGGGCATCACTCACTATGGCCAGGACGTCCCTGGCCCAGGTCACTGCGTACAATATGGCCCAGGGCTTGTCAGTAAGAGCGAGCGTAACATCAGCTAGGCCAGATGTAACAACTTGTCGTAATAGGTTCCTAGTACCGATACTGAAACGTGACCTTTCACAGTGATACCTGGAGGGTGCTCCGGGGGTCAACGCCCCCGCGGCCCAGGCCTCCCGGTGGATCAGGGTCTGATTAACCAGGCTGTTACTGCTGGCCGCAAGTAGTCCAACGTACGAACCACAGCGTGGTTGATTGGGTACTAACATTAGGTATCTTGTCCAGCTCCCTCTTGATGGCAATCAGGGGTCTATTTGTAATTCCCCTTATGCCTGGTGCCTTGGTGCCTGGTACCTGGTACCTTATTACCTCCACAGTTGCCGAAGACAATGCTGGGACACTGACGCAGTTCTGGGGGAACACGTTCAGAAATGAGAGACGCCACAAACAATTCTCTAAAACATACAACATTCACACAGCAATTAATAGTATTTAACCCACAGTCAGAAATCATAGATGATATTTCAGATGTAAATTATTGTGGAAGCGAGCAGCGTCATCCTCGTAACAACAATATCATCAGCGCTGAACTCATGCGGCAAATACAGACACAACCGTAGTAGTAGTAGTAGTAGTGCGGGCTCCATCCTCCGTCCACTAAGTGACAGACATGCTTCTTAACAATATCCTCGTCTAATTACAGTTTTCCAAACCAAAATTTACCCATCGTGAAACTGTTCAAAAAAATAACATTTCAGAAATGAATTTCATAATACCTCGGGGGAAAGGTAATTAATTTTTTTATCATCTTTACAACAGAAGACAAACAATTTTGGACGTATAAGCGCTGGAATAACTCAGTGGCGGCGGCGGCGGATGATTGGTATCACGTCAAGCAAACTGTATATTGCTTCAAACTGGTAGAAGAAAGCTCGCTCATTTTAGAAAATTGAAAATTAACCTGGCCCAGTTTTAAATTGAATTTAAAACGAAATTTTGTGCTCAGGAAAATAATGAGGTATGTATGACCCGGACGAGGGAACTAAATACATCGTGGTGTATATAATAGTTTATATTATGATGTGAATGATGATGAATGTTATAGCAAGTATGAATGGTTGGGAAAAACCGAAAAGTTTATGAATGAGACACAGATTGATGGAGTGAACACATCGACTCCAGACTGAGTGACTCATTACCTCAAACTTCTCCTCATCTTCCACAGTTCTTTGCATTGCACTGAAGAAGACACTGGTTGACGAAACATTTCCAGATTAAAGATTCCCAAATGTTACACAAGTCTCACTGATCAGTGTTACTTCAGGTTTCCCTGTATATTATTGCGTTTGCCAAATTATTTACGAGGGTCACAAAGTCTTCAATTATTAAAAGCTGCTAAAGAGAAGTGAAATTAAATACGAAAAACAAACTAGAAGAAAATTTTAATACGTCCGTCTTTCAAAAAATACAAACGAATGACATATGACCACCCGGCTTTCTGTAAAACAGAAAACACATGACAGAGAACAAAAATTTCCTCACAGCTACCAGAACAGACGTTGTGATTCTGAGGAGAAATTGGACTCTCTAAAACAGCACGAATTTTATACTGGCATAAACGAAAAGCATTAATATACCACACCCATAGTTGCAAAATACACCATTGTATACCGCAGGGGTACAACAGACTCGGTGAGTTATACCCAATAAGTGTAAAAAGAGTAGAAAGTTTTAATCGCCCATCTATTACATTTCAATGAAATTACCAGGCCTCTTAGCTTCAAGTGGGGCACCTAATACAGGAAACATATTAGGCTTGTTTAGAGCACAACCGAAGGATTTTGGACTCGATCATGGCGTATGACGAGGCAGGAGAGCAAGTCTCATAAGAACATATTAAAGTACTGCGTGATTCTAGCACCATTAGCCTGACTGATCAGGCCTCTAACACTGACTCAAGACCAGAACCCTCAAGTTATGATCCTTATTTCCTTCTGTCTATCCTATCCTGTTGATAACTTTCCTAACCTAAACAAAACTGCCATCCCCTTTCCATCCCTGCCTTCTCCTGCCCTAAAATCAATCAATATACATGCAAGAACTTACATCAAAGCAATATCCACAACACAGATGGCATTTCAAACAAAACCACGAAAATGAGTGAAAAATTAAAAAGAAATCCCAAATCTCATCCCAATTACTGAAACGAAGATAAAATATATTATCACAGGAGTAATCTTTCCCAGGAAATATTTAATGAAAAGAAAAGAGGTCAGAGTGGGCGGTATGTGTGACACTTTTCAGAATACCTTTATGTCTGAACCATTTATCTATGTACTTTTACGTCTGAATGTAAAAACATTTTCTGGCTGGGATTCCTGCTCCTGTTGTAACAAAAATGTTAATAACGGAAGGTAATACAGCTGGGCGCACACACTCACGTCTCCCTTGTCAGAGTTCATTAGTTCGAGTCTAAAGCGTTTAAAAAAATTTCGGAAGGCCGCAAAGTTATCTGTGAAGTCTTGTGTAACTACCACCAAACAGAAAACCTAGACTAAAAAAAAGGTACAAATAATCGAGAGCGATAAAAGCATCGAGAAAATTGCAGGAGAGTTCATGAGCCTGGATGTCTTCAGACATAGGAAAATAGATTAGAAGAGTGGAGATTTTTTTTCTTTTGCACACATCAATTTTACAGGCTAAGAGCTGTTATCCCGCCTCAGCTAATTTCAAAGCTCAGTCCTGTCTAAGGTATACTACCACCCCCATGTGGACGCCCAGGGATGACAGGACCAGTCTCCTTGACTCAGCAATACAACTAAACAACCCACAAGATTAAAGACGTACAAGCTAGACTGGAATTTGTATTTTCCTCTAGTGAGTCTGATAGAAAAACTGGAATTTACAATGTCCACAGGAGGAAGGGACTACTGCTTAGTAATGTTAAACATCCTAACGTAACTTAAGCAAAGAAACTACAAGCGCCATATACAGAAACAAAAAATTGAGACGATTTCTGATAAAAATAAAATAATAAGCTACGTGGAGACGACAGAGAGGTTTTGCTCTTATCTCTGGTTCAAATGACAGAGCAAAGAAGAAAACTCAGAACTTATTAAACTACAGAAAAAAATACATATCCTCAGAAAGTCACTCCTGACATGACCCGTTATAAGACCAAGTCACTTCTATATGTAAGATCCACTCGATTGTTTCTCATCCAACCTTAAATCCAACTTCACATTCTTTATAAAAATTCGACACACGTGCAACATCTGGGTATCTTTATTATAGACGTTTCGCCAACCAGTGGCTTTATCAATACAAGTTCAAGAACATAAATGGAAGGTAGTAGAAGTATATACAAAAAGATGAGGTAATTAGTCCCTCAGTCTTAAGTTGGTGAAGAGCACCGTAGTCGTAAGGATTTTTATCTTGTCGGTATTGTGTACCATTCATGTACATCATATTCTTTATCGTGGTCCACAGCCTCAAATACTTTATTAAACATCAGGAAATTTGTCAGAAAAGAATGCCCTCTAGCGAAACTATGTTGAACCTCATTAATCAAATTATACTCATTAAAGCGGCTTTGTATTATATCGGCTATAATAAATTCTAAGAATTTGCCTATTATTGACGTCAGGGTTATTGGGCTGTAATCTGGTGGTATTGATTTATCCCCTGATTAAAGATAAGAATTACATTAGACATATTCCAGATCTCCACCACAACACCAGTTTGGATTAATGACGGTTTGTCGATGGTTCTGGGTCGTTTACCTGGGAGAACACTTTACATAATAATAATAGCAAGAGTAATAATAATAATAATAATAATAATAATAATAATAATAATAACAGCAATAATAATAATAACACTAACAATAATATTAGCAATAATAATAATAATAATTATATTAATTATTATTAATAATTATAATTATAAAAAATAATATTAATAATAATAATGAAAGGACAGCACGGTCATTGATTATTCTGCTTGAAGATGAAGATTAATAATTTTTGCATCATTAAAAAAATCATTTAAAATTCTCCTAACATCCTGAGTAGGAAGAGCCCCCCTACCCCCCCCCCCACACACGTGCCCAGAAGCGAAGTGAGAAAACAATTCTGAGAGCCAAGAAAAAAAACTCAGGTTGCAGAACAAGCTTTTACTGGGACAACATTTTGCTCTGTGTAGAGCTTTACGAAGTTGTGACTTGATGAAGCTGTACTCTGAGCGAAACGTTGACCCAACGAAATCTGTTCAGCAAACTATGTCGTTTCTTCACTATAGTCAGCAGGACGCAAGCTGTAACCAATTCTGTACGTATGGGGTGTCCCGTAGCGATTGCTAGCGCACTCCGCTCACACACTGAGGTCCTGAGTTCGAATCTCCGGTACGTCTGGAAAACATTAGGGACGTGTTTCTATAAGACACCTGCTATCCATGTTCACCCATCAGTATAAAATAGGTACCTGGGTGTTAGTGGACTGGTGTGGGTCGCATCCTGGGACAAAACTCACTTAATTTGCCCGAAATGCTCAGCATAACAAGCGGCTTTCTATATAGTAGTATATCACTGATGTCAGCTAGACCTGTATACCTTGTACATGTACTTGTAGAAATAAAGATATTATTATTATTATTATTATTATTATTATTATTATTATTATTATTATTATCTGCAGCCTTAGCTTCACATTTACCAGTCAGATTCTACACAGACATGTACAGTATACACACCTTTTGGGTAATGTTTTCTAAAGGGTCGTTAATATTACTTTCATGCCTAAAGGGTCTTGCAGATGTGGAAGATTGTCAACACTGCAAAGAAAGTTCACCAATGTAGAGATGCATAATACAGCTGCTATGCAATAACCGCGAATGAACAATAAAAGATGCAAAATGACAACAGGGGGGAGTTGAATGATATCTCTAGGCCTTTCATGCCGCAGTCAATACATCGTCAGTAGCTTGCAATGTTTCAGAAATAAAGGAGGAAATCCAGGCAGATTCGTCAGGGAAATGACTCTCTCCAGAATGCATAGCGGCTCTTGATATTCTTGAATATCAAGAGCCTTTCCTGGAGGAAAAATAAGGCAGGTTACTCTGAGTAATAGTTTTATTACTGTCGGAAAGAGAACGCTAAATCTGTAGGGGTCATTCAGCGTCTGGGGGAAATGAGAGGTAAACTGGCTCAATCCAGGGGAAAGGGACGATAAGTCCAACTACTTGGATCAAGAGCCCCTCGCCGGTATAAAAGGACGTCCTTTGAGGTGTTATCTAAGGGAAAAATTTGTTTACAATATATAGACAATATCAGCAAGCATTTCTAGGGACTACGTTTCGCTCAGGGTTATGCTTTATCAACCCTGAGCGAAATGCAGTAACAAAATTCAAGAGAAAACTTTGTAAGTTCCGCATAGCATAATTTTTGATCAGTTCCTGCTTGCGGCCAGCACTAACAGCCAGGCTGATCATACCATGCGATAAATGATCTAGAAACCCGATAAGTTAGACACTTGTGCAACATATGGGAATGTTTACTTAGGAAACGTTTCGTAACATAGTGGCTTCATCAGTTCAATACAAAGAAGGTGTAAAGAGAGGAGTTTGAAGTAATCAGTCTCTTCAACTGAGGGACTGATTACCTCAAACTCCTCCTCTATCTTAAATACTGTCGACAGTATTTAGGCTCCATTCCCATGCTTCAGCTTCATATCGTTCCAGATCATGGAGCTGAACTCTTCTCCAGGCTAAGGGACTGACCACCTCAAATTATTTTTCTCCAAGGTTGATGGACTGATTACATCATTTTTATTTCATTTCTACTGCTCCCTTTGTATTTGACTGAAGAAGCCTACTGTGTAGGCGAAAGGTTCTATTAACAAAGATACCCCTCAAAACCTTATTTATATCTCATTGTGTATGCCCATCTTCAAGTATACACTTCAGTGTCATGTCTCCCTCCATTCTTCGTCTTACAAGAGAATGTAATTTAAGGGATTTCAATCTTTCTTCGCAAGGAATATTTCTTATGCTATGGATTAATTTTGTCATTCTTCTTTGAATGTTTTTTAACGAATTTATATCCATTATGTAATATGGAGACCAGAACTGAGCTGCACAATCCAAGGCCAACCAATGATGTGCAGAGCTGTAGTATAACCTCTGGACTTCTGTTGCTTATACTTGAAGATTGAGACACTTATGCAGCATATGGGAATCTTTATTCAGGAAACGTTTCGCCACTGTGTGGCGAAACGTTTCCTGAATAAAGATTCCCATATGCTGCATAAGTGTCTCAATCTTCAACTTGTCGGTTTTTCAAACCATTCATCACAGTTGCTTATACTTCTTGATATATCCTCAGGACTTTATTTATATCTCCCTTGTTAATGCTCAGCATCCAGCAAATACACCTCATTCATGTCTCCTCAATAAAATACCAGGAAGCACATACTGCACATTATTAGCAAGGTATACGTCGCTGAAAACAAATCCGGAAGACCAAGCAAATTGTAGGTTAGTCGAGGGAGGTGTGAGGGACTTAATGCAGTTAATCATCCAGCTGCAATTGCTGCAGCGTCGGCACCCTCAGTGGGAATCGTCTAAACACTGTATTCACAACCACTGAAGTGCACCGCGCCTTGGTTTAGTCCAGCTGACATTATCTCCACAACCGATCACCACTTAAAAATTAACTTTATCGCAACATACGAATTTCTTAATTTATAATCTGAGGCTGTCCAGTACATCAGCGCTACCCTCGCCAACACCATCAACACTCTACCATTCTTAACAAAATAAAAATTAAATTACTCCACAAGACCAAAATGAAATATGCTCAAAATTATATTCTTATTTATGTACAACTATTACTGTACTACTATTGGTAATAATAATAATAATAATAATAATAATAATAATAATAATAATAATAATAAAAGCAAGAACAACAATAAAAATAATAAATATAATAATAATAATAATAATAATAATAATAATAATAATAACAGCAAGAACAACAATAAAAATAATAAATATAATAATAATAATAATAATAATAATAATAATAATAATAATAATAATAATAATAATAATAATAATAATAATAATAATAATCTCATAAAAAATAATAACAGGAATAATAATAAACAAAATATTAATAAGTTATTAATTATTACTGGAGAATGGGAATCAATCATGTTTAATCCAAGGAAGAGGAGGAAAAACTCCAATTCCATGGTTCGGAACCTCTTCACCTGCATCAACACACCATCCTTGAAGGGATTAAGGAGATCCGAACTGAAAGAATGACCTTGATACAAGTTGACACAATCATGTGAGAAGAGACTCGGAGAAGCTGTGGCAGGAGGTGATGAGACTTGGTGGGATTTTTAACCCGGGGTAGGGAGGGTTAGCCACCCAGTCAGTGCGTCATCGAGGACTGTCTTATTACCACTGGGGTCTACCTGCCTGGAGAGTATTCCGGGGATGAACGCCCCAGCGGCCCGGTATATCACCAGGCCGCCTTCAAATCTTGTCCCCCAGAATGCGACCCACACTAGTCGACTAACACCCAGGTATCTACTAATTGCTAGGTGAACGGGGACGGCAGGTGTAAGGAAACATGCCCAATATTTTCACCTGTGTCGGAGATCGAACCACGGACACTCAGTGTGGGGGGCGAGAGGGTTGCTAAGCCATGGGAGAGCATACTTGGGAGGGGTAGGGTGTGAGTGGTAGTTAGATGGTGGTAGGTAGTAGTGTGAATAGTGGTGTTAGTTGTTGCGGTGGGTAGTGCTGATGGTGATTGAGGAAGTGGGTTATTGTAGTGGTAGTGGGTGGTGGTGGTAGATTATAGTGGTGGTAGATTATGGCGGTGGTAGATTATGGTGGTGATCGTGGTAGCTTACGAAGATGGTGGTGGTGGTGGTAGCATATGGTGGTTGTGGTGGAAGCATGAGGAAGTTTGTGATGGTGGTAGCTTGTGGTAGTTTGTGGTGTTGGTAGCTTGTGGTAGTTTCGGGTGGTGGTAGCATGTGGGGGTGTTCGCTTGTGGTAGTTGTGATAATAGTAGCTTGTGGTAGTGGTGGTAGTTTGTGGTAGTGGTAACTTGTGGTAGTTGTGATACTAGCAGTGGTAGTGGTGGTGGTGGTGGTAGTTTGTGGTAGCGGTGGTATTTGTGGTATTCGTTGTGGTGCGTAATAGTGAAGCTGGTTGTAGTTTGTGGCGGTAGATTGTGATGATGATTATAGCAGTTTGTAGTTGTGGTGTTAGTTTGTGGTGGTTGGTAGGTTCGGAAGTAGTGGTGGTGATGATATTTTGTGATGGCAGTGGTAGTTTGCAGTGGTGGAAATTTATTGTGGTGGTAGCTTGTGATGGTAGTGGTGGTGATGGTGATGTTAGCTGGTGGAGAGGGTTACCTGGAGTCTACCTGGATGGTATTCCGGGGCTCAAAGCCCCCTCGGCCCGGTCCATGACCAAACCTCTCGATGGATCAGCGACTGACCAACTAGGCTGTTACATGGTGTAACAGCACGCATTTTGTGTACAGTTACACCATAATAGAACTTGTCAAAAGCTATTGCAAAGTTTGTGTATACTAAATCTACATTTTTTTCTCCTCCAGCGCATCCAGGACCATGTCATGGTAGTCCAGTAGTTGTGATCTGCTCTTAACAAATGCTGCCCTGGGTTGTGCAAGTGCTGGGAATCCATTTGGTTGACAATCTTGCTTTTTAGAACACTTTCAGAGATATTTATCATATCGGACGTAAGAAGTCTCGAGAGGTCTATATTTTTTTCTATTCCTTTACTGTCATCTGCCATCATTGTTTTGGTGACGGTGGGTAGTGGAGGTGGTGGTGGTAGGTGGGCGTTGTCATAGTTGGTGGTGGTATTGGTGGTGGTGGTGGTTGTTGGGGTGGTAATGGTAGTGGTGGTAGTAATGGATGGTGGTAGTAATGGATGGTGGTAGTCACTTGGGCCTGGATGGTCCAGAGAGAGACAGAGGTTGTGTGGCTGGTGTTTGTCTCAAGGAAGTGGAGCTCAGCTTAGCTAGTGTCGTAGAGTCAGCACTGGAACAACACCTGCTATCATTCCCGTCCTACTAATAATTCCCCTCTGTTGTGGTATTATAAAAACTCAATTGAGAGTACAACATTTAACGCTAAGAATGCAACATGAAGTACTAAATCGCCAGCTGATCACATCTCCACCTCCTTGGAACAGGCACCAGCCTCTATCTGGACCATCCAGCACCCAGATGACTTGTTAGTAAAGTACTTAGGCAGAGGTACACAAACGTACAATTATCATACATAGTGTAAATTATCCAGGATAACCCAAAAAAGCAGACAAAGTGACATATTTCCATTGGTGTCCTTGTTCACTCTCTCTTTCTTTCTCTCTTACAAACTAACTGCTAAGAACGCACAGATAAACATAGTGTGACATTGTTTCACATTAGCAGCAACAAAACTCAGGAGCCGGGGACCAGTGTTACAGACGCAGGTGCAGCAGCTGCCTAGCTGAAATATGGGTCTGTTGACCACCCAAAACTTCAGAAGGCCATGTGAAAACTTCCTATCCATCACAGTGATGGTAGGTGGTGGTGATAGTTTGTGGTGGTAGTGGTAGCTTGTGATGGTGGTGGTGGTGATGTGGCTGTGGTACTTTGTGGTGGCAGTTAGTTTGTGGTGGTGGTGGTGGTATGGTAGTTTGTGGTCGTGGCAATGGTAGTTTGTGTTCGTGGTAGTAGTAGTTTTTGGTAGTGGTGGTGGGTGGGGTAGTGTTTGTGGTGGGTGTTGTAGTGAATGTGGTGGGTGGGGCAGTGGTTGTGGTAGGTGGTAGTAGTAGTGATTGTGGTGGTGAATAGGAGTGGGTGTGGTATGTAGTAACCTAAATCTGCTCGCAACAGATAAGTCAACTGCAGATACAAATCCATGTTCCTAGGACTTATGTATATCCTGTGGAAGTGTACGAGGCAGGATACCGTCTGCAACCCCAACTTTATACTCGCAACATCTTCCAGGTGGAATACAAAACTCATCTTTATTTGGTATTGCAAGATTGGATTTAACTTTACTGCTAGTAGGCGAACTGTCATAATCTTCCTAACCAGCCTTGTTTCATAGTCTTCCTGACCAGCCTTGTTCCATAGTCTTCCTGACCAGCCTTGTTCCATAGTCATAGTCTTCGTGACCAGCCTTGTTTCATAGTCTTCCTGACCAGCCTTGTTCCATAGTCTTCCTGACTAGCCTTGTTCCATAGTCTTCGTGACCAGGCTTGGGGAGAAATTACCAACAGGGGGTCCAAGACACAGGTGCTGTACGGGTATCATGATCTCTCTATTTTTCCATTAGGAAGATGGTGGGAGATCGTATGTCCTGCAACATAGTTGCATTAAACCACACCATGAATCTCCCAATGTGGTCCTAACCAAGCAGACTTAAATTAAATCTTGATTGCATGTAGAGAGCTGTAATCACCAGCATATACCAGCTTGGCTGTGGGCGCCTGGCCTCACACTTATCAAGGCCCATGATACAATCCACGCTCATGTTTGTCCTAGAAATACCTTTATCCAAAGCCATCTTAAAAATACGTATAAATAAGCCTTTAGTCTAATAATATAGCTAGTAAGATTGATTAACGCAAACATCAAAGAAATCACCACCTTTGGAGAGGTCCAGCGCCCACAGCAAAGCTGGTATATGCTGGTGATTACATCATATCTACGTGTAATCTAAATCTAATTGAAATCTGCTTGGTTAGGACCACATTGGGATATTCAGGGTGTGGTTTAATGAAGCTACGTTGCAGGACATACGATCCCTCTCCCCCCAGCTCCCTAATGGAAAAACAGAGGGATCATGATCCCCGTACTGCACCTGCGTCTTGACTGTGAGAAAGAGAGAGAGGGGAGGGGGGTCTCAGCCCTCTTGTTCTCGCCGTCTACTCTCACCCCCCTGTTGTCGATAATTTCTTCAAAGCGAGGCCTGGTCACAGACCGATCCGTGGGGGCGTTGACCCCAGAAACCCTCTCCAGGTATACTCTCCAAGTAGGCCTCGTTCCATAATCTTCCTGACCTGCCATGTTCCAGTCTTCCTGGCCAGCCTTGTTCCATAGTCTTCCTGGCCAGCCTTGTTCCACAGTCTTCCTGGCCAGCCTTGTTCCATAGTCTTCCTGGCCAGCCTTGTCCCATAGTCTTCCTGGCCAGCTTTGTCCCAAACCCTAGTTCTCAACTTTTTCTATTATACATATCCCTCTCTTCATTTATATCTAGTCTCTCCCAATTTTTACTATATATATATACATACTGTACACATGCATGCAAGCATTTCTATATGCATGTAAGTACGTACGTCTCTCTCTCTTCAGGAATTTTTGCCTCTGAACCAACAGAACCATTAATTTAATTAACACCCCGGTTAAGAACCATTACGGTGTCTAGAAATGGAATGCGAAAACCCGTAGACTTTATCACGGCGCAGATGCACTGTACATTAGTAAGTGAACTGGTGGTAGTGGTGGTGGTGGTGGTAGTGGTGGTGATGGTGGTGGTGGTGATGGTAGTGGTGGTAGTGGTGGTGGTAGTGGTGGTGATGATGGTGGTGGTGGTGGTGGTGGTGGTGGTGGTGGTGGTGGAAGTAGTGGTGGTGATGGTGGTGATGGTAGTGGTGGTGGTAGTAGTGGTGGTCATCGTGGTGGTGGTGGTGGTGGTGGTGGTGGTGGTGGTGGTGGTGGTGGTGGTGGTGGTGGTAGTGGTGGTGGTGGTAGTGGTGGTGGTGGTGGTGGTGGTGGTGGTGGTGGTAGTGGTAGTGATGGTGGTGGTGGTGGTGGTGGTGGTTGCAGTGATTGTTGCTTAAGGGGTTATGTTGGTAGTGGTTGATGCTATTTGGTGGTTGTTGTTTAGGGTGATAATGATTGTCGTCGTTTAGAGTAATAATTATTCTTACTATTTATGGTGGTGAAGATTGTTGTTAAAGGTGATGATGACTGTTGTTGAAGGTGATGATGGTTGTTGTTGAAGGTGATGATGGTTGTTGTTGGTGATGATTGTTGTTGAAGGTGATGATGACTGTTGTTGAAGGTGATGATGATTGTTGTTGAAGGTGATGATGGTTGTTGTTGAAGGTGATGATGGTTGTTGTTGAAGGTGATGATGGTTGTTGTTGAAGGTGATGATGACTGTTGTTGGTGATGATTGTTGTTGAAGGTGATGATGACTGTTGTTGAAGGTGATGATGGTTGTTGTTGAAGGTGATGATGACTGTTGTTGGTGATGATTGTTGTTGAAGGTGATGATGACTGTTGTTGAAGGTGATGATGATTGTTGTTGAAGGTGATGATGGTTGTTGTTGAAGGTGATGATGGTTGTTGTTGAAGGTGATGATGACTGTTGTTGAAGGTGATGACGATTGTTGTTGAAGGTGATGATGGTTGTTGTTGAAGGTGATGATGGTTGTTGTTGAAGGTGATGATGACTGTTGTTGAAGGTGATGATGATTGTTGTTGAAGGTGATGATGATTGTTGTTGAAGGTGATGATGATTGTTGTTGAAGGTGATGATGGTTGTTGTTGGTGATGATTGTTGTTGTTGAAGGTGATGATTGTTGTTGAAGGTGATGATGACTGTTGTTGATGATTGTTGTTGAAGGTGATGATGATTGTTGTTGAAGGTGATGATGGTTGTTGCTGAAGGTGATGATGGTTGTTGTTGAAGGTGATGATGGTTGTTGTTGGTGATGATTGTTGTTGAAGGTGATGATGACTGTTGTTGGTGGTGACTGTTGTTGAAGGTGATGATGGTTGTTGAAGGTGATGATGACTTGTTGGTGATGATTGTTGTTGAAGGTGATGATGGTTGTTGTTGAAGGTGATGATTGTTGTTGAAGGTGATGATTGTTGTTGAAGGTGATGATGGTTGTTGTTGAAGGTGATGATGGTTGTTGTTGAAGGTGATGATTGTTGTTGAAGGTGATGATGACTGTTGTTGGTGATGATTGTTGTTGAAGGTGATGATGGTTGTTGTTGAAGGTGATGGTTGTTGTTGAAGGTGATGATTGTTGTTGAAGGTGATGATGACTGTTGGTGATGATTGTTGTTGAAGATGATGGTTGTTGTTGAAGGTGATGATGGTTGTTGTTGAAGGTGATGATGGTTGTTGTTGAAGGTGATGATGGTTGTTGTTGAAGGTGATGATGGTTGTTGTTGAAGGTGATGATGACTGTTGTTGAAGGTGATGATGACTGTTGTTGAAGGTGATGATGGTTGTTGTTGAAGGTGATGATGGTTGTTGTTGAAGGTGATGATTGTTGTTGAAGGTGATGATGACTGTTGTTGGTGATGATTGTTGTTGAAGGTGATGATGATTGTTGTTGAAGGTGATGATGGTTGTTGCTGAAGGTGATGATGGTTGTTGTTGAAGGTGATGATGGTTGTTGTTGAAGGTGATGATTGTTGTTGAAGGTGATGATGACTGTTGTTGGTGGTGATTGTTGTTGAAGGTGATGATGACTGTTGTTGAAGGTGATGATTGTTGTTGAAGGTGATGATGACTTGTTGGTGATGATTGTTGTTGAAGGTGATGATGGTTGTTGTTGGTGATGATTGTTGTTGAAGGTGATGATGACTGTTGTTGGTGATGATTGTTGTTGAAGATGATGGTTGTTGTTGAAGGTGATGATGATTGTTGTTGAAGGTGATGATTGTTGTTGAAGGTGATGATTGTTGTTGAAGGTGATGATGGTTGTTGTTGAAGGTGATGGTGGTTGTTGTTAAAGGTGATGATGATTGTTGCTGAAGGTGATGATTGTTGTTGAAGGTGATGATGACTGTTGTTGGTGATGATTGTTGTTGAAGGTGATGATGGTTGTTGTTGAAGGTGATGATGGTTGTTGTTGAAGGTGATGATGGTTGTTGTTGAAGGTGATGATGGTTGTTGTTAAAGGTGATGATGATTGTTGTTGAAGGTGATGATGATTGTTGAAGGTGATGATGGTTGTTGTTGAAGGTGATGATGGTTGTCGTTGAAGGTGATGATAGTTGTTGTTAAAGGTGATGATGATTGTTGCTGAAGGTGATTGTTGTTGAAGGTGATGATTGTTGTTGAAGGTGATGATGGTTGTTGTTGAAGGTGATGATTGTTGTTGTTGAAGGTGATGATGATTGTTGCTGAAGGTGATGGTTGTTGCTGAAGGTGATGATGGTTGTTGTTGAACGTGATGATGGTTGTTGTTGAAGGTGATGATGGTTGTTGTTGAAGGTGATGATGATTGTTGCTGAAGGTGATGATGGTTGTTGTTGAAGGTGATGATTGTTGTTGAAGGTGATGATGGTTGTTGTTGAAGTGATGATTGTTATAAAGTAAAAGGACACAAGTGCAACTAATGTGACATTTTATTGTGACAACGTTTCGCTCTCCAGGAGCTTTATCAAGCCGTTACAAACAATACATGGACACAGAGGGTATATAAAGGCTCAGAGTGAGGTGCAAAACTAGTGAGGTACCATTTCGATGTTCACTAGTGGTAGTAGTAGTAGTAGTGACAAAAGTAATACAATATGGTAGAGCAATTAATTCGTACATGAGTAAAAGGATATAAAAGCTATTACTTGGGTAACATAAAAATAGGTTGGACAAATATAGACTGGAAAGAGGCAACTTGTTTCAGTGTTCACTCTCTGTAATGTGCTTTGTGTAGTATAACAGGAGAGACTATGTGATGGCAGGGTTTACTGTTTTCAGGAGGATTCTTGCTAAGACTTCGGAGATGGTGAAGCTGCCGTTGTTTTGTTTAATTGTATTCGAAACAGCGATCAGTGCTGATTCGAGGCACTTGCGTCTGCGGAAATTAGTTTCTTTGATCAATAATTGGGCGTCCCTGAATTTCATGAGATGATTGGAGGAATTTCGGTGTTGTACACAGGCGTTGTTCAAGTTATCGTTCCTACATGCGTAAATGTGTTCATTGAGGCGGGTGTCGAGGTTTCTTGCTGTTTCACCTACGTAAATCTTGTAACAGCCTCCACAGGGTATAGTGTAAACTCCTGCATTGACTGGTTCGTGGTGTTTGGATTTTGTCCTGGTTAGATCCTTTATTGAAGTGCTAGAAGCGATGGCGACTCTGGTGTTTGCTTGTGAAAGTACTTTGAGACGTTCAGTGCAACCTGGCTGTTGGGAAGAATTATAACTTTGTTGGGAGTGGTGTTGATGCGTGGAGAATTAATGATCTGAAGAGCTCTTTTCTTGCAGTCTTTGATGAAAAAAGAAAGAAAATGTAACTCAGTGAATGTTTGGTGAATGTATGTACATTCCTCGTCAAGAAACTCAGGACTACAAATTCGGTATGCTCTTAGGAAAAAACCGATGATGATGCCTCTTTTGGTCTTGATATCTTGACTGGAATAGAAGTGTGCGAGATCATTTTTATTGGTGGGTTTCCGATAA
This sequence comes from Cherax quadricarinatus, assembly GCF_038502225.1. Lineage (NCBI taxonomy): Eukaryota > Metazoa > Arthropoda > Malacostraca > Decapoda > Parastacidae > Cherax > Cherax quadricarinatus. The sequence continues at coordinate 45,929,344 of NC_091310.1, read as the reverse complement.
ACTTGAAATCTTAGGTTGTTGTCTACTTTGTGAATGAGGACGTCGAGGAAAGGTAGCTTGTCATTGGGCTCTTCTTCTAGTGTAAACTGGATCGCCGGTTCAACTGCGTTGAGCCTTGCCTGAAGATCCCGTACATCAAAACGTTTGGGAGTTATTACGAGGACATCGTCCACGTAACGTAACCAAGTGACGCTTGAAGGGATGATGTTGGCGAAGTGTTCGGACTCTAGGTGTTCCATGTATAAGTTGGCTAGGACGGCACTGATGGGGGACCCCATTCCCATGCCGTAGGTTTGTTTGTAGAGCTTGTTATTGAAAGAAAAAACAGTTGAAATTAACACAGAGTTCAATCAAGTCAACAAAATCTCCGGGAGGTAGAGGAAGATTAAGGTCCTGATTGACTTTACGTCGTAGAACCTCGATGGCTTTTTTGGTAGGTACTTTTGTGAAGAGGGAAGTCACATCCAAACTGCTTAGTTTCTTGTTACGGATGGAGAGGTTACGAATGCGGTTGAGAAGGTCGCCTGAGTGTTTAAGATGAGCGAGGCTGATGGTCCCCAGAAGGCAGGAAAGATGTTTGGCAAGAACTCCGGCTAGTTTGTGTGGAGCACTGCCTATTCCTGACGTGATTGGTCTGAGAGGAATATTGTGTTTATGGGTCTTGGGTAAACCATACATGTGTGCTGGTTTAGGGTTGCTTGGTAATAAGTACAGAAGTTTCTTCCCTTCTCTAGTGCGTTTGAGTATTTGTCTGGTTTTGTATAGAAAATCTTTGGTGAGCGTCTCCCACTGTTGAGTGCTGATGGGTTCGTATGTAGATTGATCATTCAAAAGGTCCATCATTTTAGTGTTGTAGTCACTGGTGTTGAGTATGACGACTCCACCTCCTTTGTCGGCGGTGGTGACGATAATGTTGGGGTGGTTGCCGAGGTTCTTAAGGGCAGTGATGTATCGTCTAGGAAGATTAGAAGAGAAAGGTTCACATAAAGCTGCAGTGAGAAGGCCCTGTATATAACCCTTCTGGAAGTTGCTGTCACTGTGTCTATGGTTCCTGGTAACTAGATTGAGTTGATGATTGTTGTTGAAGGTGATGATGGTTGTTGTTGAAGGTGATGATGATTGTTGCTGAAGGTGATGATGGTTGTTGTTGAAGGTGATGATTGTTGCTGAGGTGATGATGACTGTTGTTGGTGATGATTGTTGTTGAAGGTGATGATGATTGTTGTTGAAGGTGATGATGATTGTTGTTGAAGATGATGAGTGTTGTTGAAGGTGATGATGATTGTTGTTGAAGGTGATGATGATTGTTGGTGAAGGTGACGATGGTTGTTGTTGAAGGTGATGATGACTGTTGTTGAAGGTGATGATGATTGTTGTTGGTGATGATGGTTGTTGTTGAAGGAACCTTTGATATATATCTTTGATGAGGTCCGAGAGTGTTTCTACTCCTAGAGCCGGATCTTGGGCCAGGTTCATCTAGTGTTTGCTTGGTCAATCAGGCTGTTGATGCTGGCAGCCCGCTGACCCACATAGCCATCACAACCTGGTTGATCTGGCACCTGGTTAAGGTACCAGTTCGATTTCTGATATCCTCTGGTAAGATGTTGAAGAGTCTAGGGTCACAGATGTTGATAGACTGTTCCCTTCTACAATAACGGGGGTCACTACCTAGTACATGTAATGTACTCTAAGATGATACCTCAGGTATGGGTAGACAGGCAGGTGTCCAAAACGTAACTTGGATTGGGAAAGAAATGGAACCTGATATGGTTAGGATACATACCTACCTGGAAGGTATTCTGGGGATCAATGTCCCCGCGGGCCGGTTCACGACCAGGCCTCCCGGTGGATCAGGGCCTGATCAACCAGGCTGTTACTGCTGGCCGCACGTAGTACAACGTACGAACCACAGCCCGGCTGATCCGGCACCGACTTTAAGAATCTATCCAGCTCCCCTTTGAAGGCAGCCAGGGGCCTATTGGTAATTCCCCTTATGCTTGGTGGGAGGCTGTTGAACAGTCTTGGGCCCCGGACACTTATGGTGTTTTCTCTTAGTCTACGAATGACGCCCCTACTTTTCACTGGGGATATATTTTGCATCGCCTGCCCAGTCTTTTACTTTCGTGTGCAGATTCGGGACCAGTCCTCATACATGCATCATATGCAAAAATCGCGAACAAGCGATACAGGATGCAAAACAACCACGGGGGTAGTTGAATGATAGCTCTAGGCCTTAGTGTTGCAATCAACACATCACCAGGAGCTTGAAATGTTGCAGAAAAGAGGAGGAAATACGATCACAGGGAACGCCTTTGCTCCAGCCGACGGGACTGAAACTTGAATTCCCTCAGAGCTTCCCTGGAGATGGTTACTTTGTTGGAGCGAAAGTAACCGGTGTTTCCTTGCTGTATACCATGGAGAGGCGAAACGTAGAGAAAATATGTGGAAAGAGAGAGAGAGAGAGAGAGAGAGAGAGAGAGAGAGAGAGAGAGACAGAGAGAGAGAGAGAGAGCGAGAGAGAGAGAGAGAGAGAGAGAGAAACCCGAATGGAAATAAATCACTTTGTCTGACCTTTTATTTTGGGTTACCCTAGATAACTGACACTATGTATGACATTTGTACTCATGCTTAAACAAACTTACTAAAGAATCATCGAGAAATCGAAGAGAGTGCATGAAGAAGTTAGGATGGATGAAGAGACGAAGGTGAGAGGAGATGGATGGAAGGTGAGAGGTGAAAACAGGGAGGAAAGGTGAGGTGGGAGGGAAGCAGAAAAGGAGGTGAAGAGGAGTGAATGGAAGAGAGGGACGGAGGTGGGAGTGGGATGGAGAAAGGGAAGCGAGTTTGCAAGGAGAGCGAGGGAGATGGAAGAAAGAAAGAGAGAGAGAAAGCGGGAACAACGGTGAATGAGATGGAGGCATGGGGTATGGAGGGATATGAGAGAGAGAGAGAGAGAGAGAGAGAGAGAGAGAGAGAGAGAGAGAGAGAGAGAGAGAGGGGGGGGAGGGAAGGAGAGGGGAGGAGGGGGGGAGTGCTGGGCGGTTACCACCTGTTGTAAGACTGCGGCCACTCCACCAGAACCACCTCTGACCCCCTCCCGGCCACCCCATCTTCTCCTCCTTCACCATTCCCCACCACTAACCCCAACCTATCACAACCATCAACCACCCCCCATACCCCCATTCCTCCCTCCCTCTCACCCAAAACTTCTTTTTTTCCCTTCAGTGGAGGATCTTGAAGAATATTTCACCTGTGTTATTTACCCCCTGGACTCACCTGTGTTTTATTAGCGCCTCTTCATTTCTCTCACCATCAGGGCTGATCAATCAGAGATCGGAGCGCTGTGCTGTTCGGAGGATCGAGCTTCCACCACTCCGTGCGCTGAATAAACCACGCAGGGTTTAGCGCTTCACAGAAACTAAATAATAGATCTTCCCACTTGTTGGGGCCGCCAGCAGCAAGTCTGGTTGGTCATGTAAACACCCAGGCAAGCTTCCCTGGAGTCTGTCTGGAGGGTGTTCCCATGGTCAGCGCCCCCGCGGCCCGGTCCATGGCCAGGCCTGCCGGTGGCTCAGGGCCTAATCAACCAGACTGTTACTGCTGGCTGCACGCAGTCCAACGTACCGACCACAGCCCGGCTGGTCAGGAAATTTACGAATCTATCCAGTTCCCTCTTGAATATAGGTAGAGGCTTTTGGTAATCCCCTTATGTACGAAGGGAGACTTCTGAACAGTCTTGGTAACCTTACACTTATTCGGTTGTCTCTCAATATACTCACGACACCCCTACAGCGTCTGCAGAGCCTTTTATTTTCCTTGGGAGTGATTTGTATGTTCAGAATTTGGACCAGTCTATCTAGGTTTATTAAGGTGAAAATTATGACATATCTTTCTTGCCTGCAAGAAGCAAGAAGCAAGAAGCAAGAAGTACAGGTTAAGGGATTTCAAAGCTTCCCAGTAATTAAGGTGCTTGGATGAACTTACACGTGCAGTGAAGGTTCTCTGAACATTATCTTAAACTGCAGTTTCACCTGCCATAAAATGGACTGTTAGTGTACAGCAACAGTCCTGCCTAAAGAAAATAAATGGCTTGAAGATGATCATCACTGGCCTGGCATCCCTTGTTTTAAGTTTCTTACGTAGGAAGAAACTCTTATTAAACTCACCCTGTCTTCCAGCAAAGAGAGGATGAGATCCTCAGCCCGTCTCAGAATTTTCCAGCTCAGGTTGTGAGACTCCGTAGAACGATTAATATACCGTCAACTATTCTTCTGTGGAGTTCAGAAACTACGAATATTTCAAAGGTTTCGTTCCACTATGGCTGGAATTACTATCACCTGAGGAAAACATGTCTTACACCTGGTTACCTGGAGGCATATCCCACACATTTTGGTAACACTGAAAAAATTCTGATATGTCAATATCAGTCAAGTAATTCGACGGTTCTGGAACACTTGACAAAAATTCTTGAATATTTTTCGCGTGAAGGTGTGAAGGAACAAAAAAAAAAATCCGGGTTTAAATTCCACCCCGGAAATTTTCACATGAATGCCTTCTACTGATGGGGGAGCTGTGCATTTGTACTGGTGAACAGTTCTTGAGCTGAGGAATTAGATCTTCTCTTCCCCTTCTAAGAATCGAACCCGACTGCCTCCCATTTCCACCAGGTACTTTATGAACCTCATGGGTTTAGCGCTTCCCTCTGAACAATAATAAAAATAATTATATTACCAGCAGTGAAGCAGTCGGCAGTTTGCTCCACCCAGAGAAATGGTGGGCAATGAGGTCTGATCTGAGAAAGAGGAATCTAACTCGAATTTCTCTTTCCGACAGCCTTTCCACAGTGTCAAGGCACCTCACATGAAGTAATAAATTATTGGATATAAGAGTACCTTCCACCAAGTACTGGATGAACCAGGCTATGATGGATGTGGGCCATCAAGGACACCAGCAGCAACAGCCTGGTTGATCGCGCAAGCACCAGACAAGCTTGGCTCAGGGCCCAGGCTGCGGGCGAAAATTCTCGAAACCAATCAAAGGTACATCAAAGATACAAGTGTAAGGAAAAATATATCAATAAAAAGCATTCTTGTATCCTTAAATGGAGGAACTTGCTAAGGCGTGACTAGTGTGCCAGTGGTCGAGGTCAACCATATGTTTTACAAGGCAAAACTCGCAACAATTTATTCAACTTGGGCAGAATAAAATTTAGGAAAAATATGTATGAAATTTATAAAGGCGTAATTTATAATTAATTATAATCATGGGGAGCGCTAAACCCGTAGGATTATACAGCGCATGTGGGGAGATGGAAGGTATCCAGGTTCGATTCAGGGAACCGGAGCACAGATCCAATTCCCTACATCAAGAGCCCCTCACCAACGTCAAGGAACCTCCCTTGAGGGGGGTACAAAGGCGTAGATGTACGAAGTCGCTGAATCCTGGTACCATGCTTGACGTCACTTTTGCGGTATTGTGCTTGACGTCACTCTTGCGGTACTATGCTTGACGTCACTCTTGTAGTACTGTGTTTGACGTCACTTTTACGGTACTGTGCTTGACGTCACTCTCGTGGTACTGTGCTTCACTTACAGTGGCTTCGAGAGTAGCATGTCAGCATCATGATTAGCGGACGGAGGATGGAGCCTCCACTAATCCTTGTGCTGAATGACCCACATGGGTTTACCTCCTCAAGCAATATAACCTTTGGGCTAAGAATTACGTTGACTTCTAAACACAATATCAAGCCTCCATTATCATTCATATAATATAATTTAACTTTCAACTAGACTCAAACTCTGTATCTGCGTTCTGTAAGCGAGCTCTAACTTAACAATACTTATTGTTATCATAGAGAAGAGCTAAATTCATCCCACAGGAGCTGCATGACTATAAGGGTCATGAGGCTCCTGTGAGATCAATCATGCTTTGAGCTGAGAGTAGTTCTAGTTCTCATCAAAAGCCGGATCAGCCGGGCTGTGGTTCGTACGTTGGACCACGTGCGCCCGGTAGTAACAGCCTCGTTGATCAGGCCCTGATCCACCAGGAGGCTTGGTTATGGACTGGGCCGCGGGGGCGTTGATCTCCGGAATACCCTCCAGGTAGACTCCAGGTAAGCCCTTCACCAGTACAAATTCACCTCGGTGAAGGGAACTTGAGAATAAAATACAGAACAATGAATCTAACTCAGATTTTTGCTATGTATATTTTGAGTTCGATAATTTGTCATGGTTAATATCCTTCTGCTAGAGACGCTTGACGAAGACGAACACCTGGAGAACAACGCATGACCAAGATGAACACCTGACGCAGAGAATAATGACGGCGAGGTGGAACACCTGATAAAACACCTGACCAGGAGCCGAGGGCGGTTGTGAGGTATGTTGAACAGGTGTAGCTGGCGTGGGTGTGTGCGAGGCTGGGCCAGCAGCAGCAGCAGCAGCAGTCCTGACGGTAACTTACCTGAAGCAGACGGGCGCACCTGAGACCAGCCAGGGCCCCAGGTTATGTCCCTGAGGTATCCCCGTATTAGGTAAACAAACACTTGTCCCTCACCTCCGCCCTGCCATCCTCCGCCACAAGTTACCCGAGATGTCTCGGTGCTATGAATTTTGTTCTGGCATACATTACCCAAGAAAGAACATAATATCCATGACTTAAAAGGAATTTAGTAATTATTCCCTGGCGATGTTTTCCTACGTCTGGCAGCGGTTACGTCGTAGTGCACGTGTTGGAGAGATGTTAACTGGGGATATTTTCTTATGGTTCTTTTTATCGTTAGTTTTGGACGCATAACTTCGCATTTGTTTACTCTTAAAATCAGGTAAATGTCATTAAAGCACTGGTGAATCTTAACTTGTTTTTATTGGATGGATTTTTGAATAATATAATTACTATAACATGCTCCCCAGGGCAGTAACAAGTTCCACATTCCAGGGCCACCACAGTGCTTGGCTGCCAAACTCCTCCCACCGTATCCTCCCATTGGCTCACGCGAATCCTCTCTAATTTCTCATTGGCTACGAGTTTTAAAATTCTAGTTCTCATTGGCTGGCGCATATCCTTGGATATCGTCAGTGGGAAGAAGTACAAACCCGAGCACTGTGATTTCAGCTCACCACTACTTACCAGACTGCGGTGAGGGCAAGACGTGTCTAGTGACTAAAAGTAAAGTGAAAGACTGCACAACTCCACTATGAAGGCCCAAGTGTGTGATTCTCAAGTCTCAAGCCTTCCTACCATCAGGAGCGGCAAGGTGTCCAAGGGCCGGGAGGAGGACTTCGAGGTGGCCCTCTACCTGGACAAGCTCAGGCACCTGTTGCCTACCGCCAGAAGCAGAAAATCCCTCGACAAGAAACTCAACCGTTTGGAAGTGATCGAGAGTGTGATCCAATACATTAGCGAGCTGCAGGAGGTACTTAACATCGACGTGCACGACCGCGAGATGGACTTGCTGGAGTACGAGACGAGCAGTATAACCCTGGCGGCGTGAAGTCCCCAGGGTAGCAGTGTTAAGAGTCACCAAATGTTGTGCACTTAGGCTTGTGGTTGTCCAGCACCTGTCCCACGACCTGGCTTCCCAGCAGGGAGAGAGAAATTGGTGAGGAGGAAGCCACCACGACTGGTACACGACTCGTGGACACCTACAATTAAACGTCGTGTACTTGGGAGAATCGCCGAAGCGAAACGTCGTCGTGGGGGATCCCGCTCTCACCCTTCACGATTAGAAACCGGATGACTCTCACCCGTCAAGTTCCTGAGTAGTGTGTGACTTACACAAACTTTGATTAAGTGCATGTACGCGTTTGGTGAACTCTTATAACATAGTTCCTATCATTGTAACCGCCCAGAAAAAATGCTGAATTCCAGTGCTTTTTCAGAATTTTAGTGTTTGTCCAGTGATTTTTAGCCTAAGCAACACAAACTATAATAAATCCCAAATCTGTATTACCAGTGACGTTAAACATTCAGATGAAACAAGTTTTCTTTTTTGATCTCCGGGGAAACATTACCTACGAGGATTCTTCAGTTACATCAAACCCTCTTCATATTTACCTTCTAGGTGAGCCTTTGGTGATAAATGTATTACGACAGAAATAGACAGTTTGCACAGTTTAAATGAGTAACGTATACAGTGTGTAGGGTGTGTACACCGTCACACATATCCAACTTATGCGTGGATTTTCACATCCTAGCAATGAAGGATTCGGGCTTAGGTTGACTGTCTAACAAGCTGGGTTGGAAGTCAGCGTAGGTTCGAATCCTTTGTGGTCGAGGTTGGAGTATCTTGAGGTAACATGGAAAGTTATGAAGTGTGAATTTTATATATACATATATATATATATATATATATATATATATATATATATATATATATATATATATTATAGGTATATATATATATATATATATATATATATATATATATATATATATATATATATATATATATATATATTATAGGTATATTTACACATACATGAATGAGATTTTAGAAAACCCACATGAAAAGAGAATGTAAATAAACTATTCTATCGTCGTCTGATAAACATCACCGAGGTAAACATTCAAGATAAACATCACCGAGGTAAACATTCAAGATAAACATCACCGAGGTAAACATCCGAGATAAACATCACCGAGGTAAACATCCGAGATTACCATCACCGAGGTAAACATCTGAGATAAACATCACCGAGGTAAACATCCGAGATAAACATCACCAACGTAAACTGTTGAGAGGGTTCGGGGTCAACTATGTAAAACATATGGATGGTACTGTGATACTCAGATAACAACTATGCTGACAAAACATCGAGGTAAACATCTCTGAGATAAACATCACCGAGGTAAACATCACCGAGGTAAACATCACCGAGATAAACATCTCTGAGATAAACATCACCGAGGTAAACATCACCGAGATAAACATCTCTGAGATAAACATCACCGAGGTAAACATCACCGAGGTAAACATCACCGAGTAAACATCACCGACATTAGCGTCTCTGACATTAACGTCATTGAGATTAACGTCACTAAGATAACCGTCACTGCTAAGATCTCAGACGGACCTCGAAATAACCTTTTGCTCATTATTTCCGTCTACATGTGCGTCTTCTTAATCAATCGGCATGTGTGTGTGTGTGTGTATTATATACATATGTAAGAGGGAAGTACCACTGTTGTGCTAATTAGGAATCCTCGTCTTCTCTAGAGAGAGAGAAAAAAAAGTAATTTAATGATAAATTTACAGATTTCCTTCCTGAGCTGTTTTACGATTTTATCCTCTACCATCTCAGACACACACACACACACACACACAAAGTGTAATCTCAGTGCCAACTTTTCTGGATGCTTTTCATTAAGCAAGAGAACTCTACGCCTTATCTTGTTAAATCTCTCTCTCTCTCTCTCTCTCTCTCTCTCTCTACTCACCTAGTTGTGGTTGCAGGGGTCGAATCACAGCTCGTAGCCCCTGGCCTCCTGTGTGTGTGTGTGTGTGTGTGTGTGTGTGTGTGTGTGTGTGTGTGTGTGTGTGTGTACTCACCTATTTGTGGTTGCAGGGGTCGAGTCCTAGCTCCTAGTGTACTCACCTAGTTGAGGTTGCGGGGATCGAGAGAGCTGTGTGTGTGTGTGTGCGTGTGTGTATAATGTATGCATGTGTGTGTGTGTGTGTGTGTGTGTGTGTGTGTACACAAAAATGAAAGAAGAGCTATACATATACCGACGCAGAAGAATGGTTGATCTGTATATTTCGATCTTGGTTTGAGATCCTTATCCGAGAATGAAACATGCAGATCAACTGTCTATACATGGCTTTTCTTCTGTCACTGACGGGTGTGTGCATATATATATATATATATATATATATATATATATATATATATATATATATATATATACACACATACATATACATACACACACACACACACACACACACACACACACACACACACACACACACACACACACACACACACACACACACACACACACTAGTTTCGCCCTTTACACTGCGTTAGTTATTTTTTCGAGGAAAAATTGAACTAATTCATAATTTAGCAATTAAAAGTGAACGTATTCTAAGGGTTTGACTCCTGTTCAGATACTTAAATTTTAGGCGATCTCGTTATCTTCAATAATTATTATTATTAGTGTTAATACAAACTGTCTTGTTATCAAAAAAAAAAAAGAATTTAATCAGGCACTGATTTTAACCTTTTTTTTTTCAGCAGGTGGTGCCAGTACCAACGAAGCAGACGCTACTCTGAAAACTTTCAAAAAGAGTTTTTGAAAAATGAAAATAATAGCCACATCTTGTGTAGCATCTACACTAAACAGTAGTGTAAGGCGAACTTACAGATGTATACACAATAAACGTTGCAGTGTAACATCGAGTATAGAAAATGCACAGGCCACAATATACACGAAACATCACCACCAGCATATCCGTGGTTATACATCTACCCACGAAACATCAACTATACGGAGGGCAGATTCCAAGTCTGACATTGGACTACAAGAAACGCCCTCGAGTACCCTACAAACCTACCTTTCCTCCCACCACCAGTCCGGATGATGCTATCCTGGAGGAGGAGGAGGGGTGGGACAGGAGTTCTAAGGTTCCTGCGCCGTGCTCCGGAGAGGAAAGGGAAGATAGAAGGTGGGGAGGGGGTGGGTAACCCACTGGCAGGGCTTGGTAACCTGAGCGCCTAACACTACTCGGCCCACCCGTGGTCACAACAGGTGCGCCTCCCTTGGGGGAAAGCTGAACACCCACCCACTCCCACCCGTTCTCCCGCGTTGCCTGCCGGAGGTGAAAACAGATAATATTGAAAAGTCTGCCATTTTAGGTGAGATCTTGACTCCTAAGTAAACAAGTGTCTTGAACAATGTGACAGCATAAATTCCTATTATAATTTTGTTCTCATGTGACGATGTGAACTAGGCGCCATACTGAACCAGAGGCAAAATAAAGACAAACCACTGAAGAATAATGTAGATGTTTGGAGTTGGTGCTAAAAATCGCAAAGTGCTTGTAACCGCTCTAACCCCACTGTTTACACTGTTTCTCCTTGTGCATAAGTGTTTTTTTTTTTTTTCACTTTATTGTGATCAGTGACTGGACAACTTTTGTTAATAAGAATTGTGCCCATTTCTACGTTCGACTGTACTTTCAAAGTGTTAGTTTCCAAGCTTTTGGTCGCTTGTAGGACACAGCGCTTGGAATATTTTTCCCCCATCCCTCGAATGTTATGATTTTTTTGTAAATTCATATTAAGGAAGTAACTAAATCGTGTACATACTCACCCTGGCTACGAGAATGAACAAATAAAACCCGTCATCACCCAGACTATCATCATCACCCAGAGACTAAGAGCATGCCCAGTACCGGCTCGCATGAGTTCTAGGCGTTACTCTGCCCACCCTTCCTTCCCCATCACACAAAAAATGAGTTTAATGAGAGTCTCGGCGTTGTGTAAGGCGATCCTGGGGTCAGATTTAATCAGCCACCAGAAACTGGAGATAGGACAAGGGTAATCCCGAAGCTCAGGCTTTGAGACATGCAGAGTTCAAGGATGCCAGAGTGTTGTTATTGGTGCAGTTTCTCTTGTGCTCTTCTTCACGTGCATAATACTTTATTGCTTTTATCTGCATCTCTCACCGCCCAGAGTAATGTCATGAGCCCTACCTGGGCTGCCACCTTTGTAAATATTGCATGTTGCGTGGCGATGGTGTGGTGAGAAATACTTCACTCTGTGTTGTGTATATATGGGTTGAGGTTATATCACTGAATGTGAGCTATTTCTCCTAATATATGTGGGGACTGTCGCCCCCTGTATTTTGTGTCATGTTTTATTTCACTGAATAGTTATTAAAGCAAAATGGATTACATCTGCAGTGTGTTGCTATCTTACTTTATATAATAGATACATAGTGGAACATAGGCAAGCTAGCTAGCAGGTGTGTGTAGGGGGTGAGAGAGAGGAGGGAGGGAGGGAGGAGTAACTTCACTTGTGTACTCGCCTGCTTGGGGTTGTGGGGGTTGAGTTTCTGCTCCTTGCCCCATGTGAATAAACATTAAATGTCTGGCCTGATGGGTGGTATTCTGCCTACTCCTAAAACCTTTGTATGTAATCTGCTGTGTGTAAGCGTGGTAAGGTAGAGACACTAGACTATGTTGTTGTATGTATGTTTGTGTGGGCAGCGAGGGAAAATTCAGACTTTACATGGGTACATTACTGTCATCTGCAAGTCCTACATCAGGCCAGCACGGCCAGAAGTGTCAGGCTGCTCTTCGCTGCTCACCAGCTATGTGTGCCAGCGTTGTTGTGAGAGATTCACGCATTAGTAAGACTTAGCATCGTTAAAATGTGATATTGTGTGGTAACTAAAAAAAATTAGACTATATTTGATAACGAAACGTGTACAAAAAAAAAGAATATGTGGGTCCAGTTAGGGGCATTTTGTATTAAGCCATGAGGTTCATTGCTGTGGCCGGGCCCAAGCAGTAACTAAGACGTAGGTTAGAGGCAAGGGAGAGGTGCTGGGGGCTGGGACTGTGTGGCAGTGATACCCAGGGGCGCACTTGGCGGATCAGCCTCCTTCATGCAGGGAACGACGCTCAAACATATGGCTTCTTGAAATAAATTTCTTTGTATAGTGTACTGGATTTTATGGAGTGGTAAAGCAGTGGGGAAAGGGGAGGGGGAAGTCATTCAGTGCATGTAGTGGAGGCTCCGTCCACTATAATCGCCACACGGTGAACGGCTCCTGATCCAGAAGAACTGGAGTTACCCCTCCTCTTCCTTGGTTCAGTCCTGGCTACTTCCCACTCCGCAGGCGCTGTATGACCCTTACGGGTTTAGCGCTTTCCCGTGAACGTTGTAATGTGACCAGTTAGGCTCAGCAACCACACGTAATCAGTGGTTTGCGGTCACTCATAGGATTTGATCTTGTAAGTCAAGTATGTTAATAATACATAATATACAGTTTGTGTCATTTTTATTGAGAGGTCGCATCCTCCACCGTCCAGGGACTGTCTGCTCTCGCCGACTGATGAAGTCCCGACTGGGGTTTCATCAGTCGGCAAGTGAGCCTTAAAACTTACAGGCCTGTGCGTTAACCACTGGGCCAGTTGACTCTAATAAGATTCATCCCACTTGGTTATATTATTCCTGTACAATGTGATTTGTTTGCAACCGCGCCACTGCGATTTCGCGAGTCTTCTCAGTAAGGTGGAATAACCCGCATACTGTGTCTTATTAGCATACTTGTCGGTATATAATACCAGTGATATACACTTGTAAGGAAGATTCTTGTTGTTGTGAGTGGGCGCCAGGGGTAAGGATCCACCCAGGGGAACCCCGCTATGAATCAACTCGTGATTCCTGTGATAGCCCGAAATTTCAAGTCCTTGGAAGTTCGCCAATTTGGATGTATATTTATTGTAATAAATTTTTTTCTACATAAAATTATGTTTCTGTCCCCTTCAAGGGAGGTACCATTGTCTGACAAACCTCTCAAATTTCAGCTAAAATATGAAAATATACTACTTTGTAAAACAATCACAGGGGAGGTGAATGATAACTAGGCCTTTAGTGTTGCAATCAACACATCATCAGATTAGATTTTTCCACCGAAGTGGCTAGTTTATTGTGCACCTCATCCATCCTGTGGACGGTAGAGCAAGATCATATGGATACACAAAAGGCCTAGGAACTAGGTTTCAAAAGGTTCCATTGTACATTTGGATTTGTATCTACATATCTACAGTTCACTTATCTGTTACAAGCAAATTTAGGAAATTTGCTTAGTATATCTGGCATCTTATTTTAATTAATAAGATATCTTGACATGTCACACAGGTTATTATACTGTCTATCTCTGTATTCCTCAATAAGTGGACAATTAAGCACATAGTGTTCAATTTGCATTTAGTTTGATCATCATCTGTGTGTCTCCCAAACTGGCAGAAGTACTTGTAACCAAGCCTAAGCCTGGCCACTACATCAGTCAGTCTATTCACATTGCAAGTTGTTCCATAAACATACTTATCTACGTTCATGTTATCATAGTGGGTTATAGATCTACTCAGACTTCTAATTGCATTCCTATAACAATCACTTTCATTATTTGCTTCTCTCCCAATATTATTCCTAGTGCTAGACACAGATATACCAAAGTTATATTCTACATTCTCCTTCAGGGTGCTCTTCTTGACGCTGGTGAGGGGCTCTTGATCTATGGAATTGGATCTTTCTGAATTGAGCCTGAATACCTTCCATCCCCCCCCCCCACGTGCGCTATATAATCCTATGGGTTTAGCGCTCCCCTTGATTATAATAATAATAATCTTGGCTAGCATAACTTTATCACGAGGAGCTTGCAAAGATACAGATATAAGTTAGTAATCACAGCAAATTCGTCCCGAGGGACGCCTTGCTAAGACTTGAGTCTTAGCGAGCTTCTCTCGGAACGAATTTGCTAAGATTACTTAATCATTTCTGCATCTTTGCAAGCTCCTGATGATGTGTCGACTGCAACTCGAAAGGCCTAGCGCTATCATTCAACTCCCCCCGTAGTTGTTTTGCATCTTGTGTCGCTTGTCCCCGAGTTTTGCATAATATGCTACTTAAAAAAAATATAACTTCGTTTTTCTAATAAAATGAAAATGGCGCAGCAGTTTCCATTAAAAGTGAGATAATTTACATATTTTAGCTTAAAAAAGGTACCTTCACCCCAGCGAGGGACACTTGACCCAAGGAATTGGACTCTGCCTCCCCTTCCTTGGAGCGAACCTGATTTGCCTTCCATTCCTATAGGTGCTGAATGCCCCCTCCTACGGGTTTGGCGTGCCCCTCCTTCATGAATGTAGGAACAATAATAATAATTGTGTTTTGTCCAATGTGACAAAATGGTTATCCTCCAAAGACAGAAAGAAAACCAAACATTAAAGCAGACGACTGTAAACATTAAAGTACGTGTTGTAGGACGAGGGAAGAAAACAAAAAGTTAAGTGATGGCAAAACCAACATACAGAAGTACACACAATACACGTTACATACAGAAGTACACACAATACACGTTACATACAGAAGTACACACAATACACGTTACATACAGAAGTACACACAATACACGTTACATACAGAAGTACACACAATACACGTTACATACAGAAGTACACACAATACACGTTACATACAGAAGGGCACACAATACACGTTATATACAGAAGTACACACAATACACGTTACATACAGAAGGGCACACAATACACGTTACATACAGAAGGACACACGATACACGTTATATACAGAAGTACACACAATACACGTTACATACAGAAGTACACACAATACACGTTACATACAGAAGTACACACAATACACGTTACATACAGAAGGGCACACAATACACGTTATATACAGAAGTACACACAATACACGTTACATACAGAAGTACACACAATACACGTTACATACAGAAGGGCACACAATACACGTTACATACAGAAGTACACACAATACACGTTACATACAGAAGTACACACAATACACGTTACATACAGAAGGGCACACAATACACGTTACATACAGAAGTACACACAATACACTTTACATACAGAAGGGCACACAATACACGTTACATACAGAAGTACACACAATACACGTTACATACAGAAGTACACACAATACACGTTACATACAGAAGTACACACAATACACGTTACATACAGAAGTACACACAATACACGTTACATACAGAAGTACACACAATACACGTTACATACAGAAGTACACACAATACACGTTACATACAGAAGTACAGACAATACACGTTACATACAGAAGGGCACACAATACACGTTACATACAGAAGTACACACAATACACGTTACATACAGAAGTACACACAATACACGTTACATACAGAAGTACACACAATACACGTTACATACAGAAGGGCACACAATACACGTTACATACAGAAGGGCACACAATACACGTTACATACAGAAGTACACACAATACACGTTACATACAGAAGTGCGCACAATACACGTTACATACAGAAGGGCACACAATACACGTTACATACAGAAGTACACACAATACACGTTACATACAGAAGGGCACACAATACACGTTACATACAGAAGGGCACACAATACACGTTACATACAGAAGTGCACACAATACACGTTACATACAGAAGTGCACACAATACACGTTACATACAGAAGGGCACACAATACACGTTACATACAGAAGGGCACACAATACACGTTACATACAGAAGTGCACACAATACACGTTACATACAGAAGTGCACACAATACACGTTACATACAGAAGGGCACACAATACACGTTACATACAGAAGGGCACACAATACACGTTACATACAGAAGTGCACACAATACACGTTACATACAGAAGTGCACACAATACACGTTACATACAGAAGGGCACACAATACACGTTACATACAGAAGGGCACACAATACACGTTATATACAGAAGTACACACAATACACGTTACATACAGAAGAACGTTACATACAGAAGTGCACAAAATACACGTTACATACAGAAGTGCACACAATACACGTTACATACAGAAGGGCACACAACACACGTTACATACAGAAGTGCACACAATACACGTTACATACAGAAGGGCACACAATACACGTTACATACAGAAGGGCACACAATACACGTTATATACAGAAGAACACACAATACACGTTACATACAGAAGTACACACAATACACGTTACATACAGAAGTACACACAATACACGTTACATACAGAAGTACAGACAATACACGTTACATACAGAAGTACACACAATACACGTTACATACAGAAGGGCACACAATACACGTTACATACAGAAGTACACACAATACACGTTACATACAGAAGTGCACACAATACACGTTACATACAGAAGGGCACACAATACACGTTACATACAGAAGTACACACAATACACGTTACATACAGAAGGGCACACAATACACGTTACATACAGAAGGGCACACAATACACGTTACATACAGAAGTGCACACAATACACGTTACATACAGAAGTGCACACAATACACGTTACATACAGAAGGGCACACAATACACGTTACATACAGAAGGGCACACAATACACGTTACATACAGAAGTGCACACAATACACGTTACATACAGAAGTGCACACAATACACGTTACATACAGAAGGGCACACAATACACGTTACATACAGAAGGGCACACAATACACGTTACATACAGAAGGGCACACAATACACGTTATATACAGAAGAACACACAATACACGTTACATACAGAAGTACACACAATACACGTTACATACAGAAGTGCACACAATACACGTTACATACAGAAGTACACACAATACACGTTACATACAGAAGTAAACACAATACACGTTACATACAGAAGGGCACACAATACACGTTACATACAGAAGTACACACAATACACGTTACATACAGAAGTAAACACAATACACGTTACATACAGAAGGGCACACAATACACGTTACATACAGAAGTACACACAATACACGTTACATACAGAAGGGCACACAATACACGTTACATACAGAAGGGCACACAATACACGTTCCAGCAGATCATCTAGTACACAAAAATACACATTCTTGTAGGAAATTATTAGAGCACAATATACATGAAACATCGCCACCAGCAAGACCTGGTCAAACTCCAAGGCTGACATAAACTGTTTCCACCTCCAACACATCTCTCATCAGTGTATGTTGTATAGCCCTTGTGGCTTAGCGCTTCTTTTTTATTATAATAATAATCATCAGTATTTCTGTCTACTTGTGTGTTTTTTTTTTTTTGTCCGTACAAGTATTTTTTTCACTCTGGTGATCCTACAGTAACAACTTGTACTGGGTTTCACTTGCACTCAAAATGGATAACGCTAGAGCAGCAAAAGCCGTATTCAAGAAGAACTCTACTGAGGGCCACTGGTTGCTGCCTTTCCTTGAATTAACTGATTAATCCTGATTGCTTACTCTACCCCCACCTGCATAATCCATACGAATTTAGCTCTACACCGTCAGTATAATATTATTCCGTGTATGATTTGTTTTGACTCTGATGTATGGATATGAAAGGCAAGTGCTGTATAATTTGCAAAGGAAACAGCGTGGCTTATTTCCGTTGAGGATCCTTAAGTCCTTCCCTAGGATGTAACTCACAACAATCTGCTGCATCCCAGGTATATATATTGATCGCGAAGTGGACAGCGGCAGGCAAGTTGTGCAGTCTTGCTCCTCACAGGCGTCTGGGGGATCACTTCCCAAGTGAATAATCACAGAAAAACGATACGGGATATGATTGATTAAAAAAAATGAGTTGTGGGTCGAATGTTCTGCCACTGGGCTATATGTATGGTATGCAAAATAAACCAGTAGGAATAAAGGGTGAAAGACTATCACCACTTCGCCCCTGATGCCTGATCTCATACCAACCTCTTAATGGGTGAAACAACAACAACAACAACAACAACAACAACAACAACAATAATAATAATAATAATAATAATAATATTTATTTATTTCTACAAGTGCATGTACAAGGTGTACAGGCCTAGGTGACATCAAAAACGTAGTACTGTATAGAAAGCCACTTGTTATGCAGAGCATTTCGGGCAAATTAGGTCAGTTTTTTCCCACAGGATGCGACCCACACCAGTCGACCAATACCCAGGTACCTATTTTACTGATATGTGAACAGGGACAACAGGTGCCTTAAGGAAACATATCCTAATGCTTCCACCCGTACCGGGGATCGAACTACGACCTCAATGTGTGAGCTGAGTGTGCTAGGATACGATACTTAGAGCAGATCAAGATTTTATCAGGACAACGTTTCGCTCAAAGAGCCCTCTCCTTGAGCAAAAAGTGGTCTGAAGCTTGCTCTGCTCTGTCTTTGTAGTATCAATACTCGGGACTCTACTTTCCTGTCTAACCTGGGTTTGAGACAGAGAAATTACTTCCTGTCTAACCTGGGTTTGAGACAGAGAAATGACCAGAAATATTTCCAGAATAAAAAAGATTACACAGGCTTCCGTATCACACTCCTATAATAATAATAATAATAATAATAATAGTAATAATAATAATCGTTTTTACAAGTACATTTTTCTGGACGGCAGTAACATTCTGGTACTGCCGTCTTGTTATAATCTACTGCCTGAACTGACCTCGGGACAGTGATCAACGTCACCAGGATGACACTTGCTCTCTCTCTCACCTCTTCTAATTTGAAATTGTTTGGATTCCATCACACATTGGATAACTCCTTCATAATAAAGTTGATAAGTACCCTGAATGAAAACGTGACTTACGCACTGGAATTGAGTTTTACGACTTACTTGCCGTGAGTTCGATCCCCACCCGTACCGTGGCTTGGTAATTTTGTCTGTGTTTAGTGTTAGGAATAATATTAGGAGAGAAGTAAATAGTAAAACTGAATCTTATAGGAATGCAATTAGAAGCCTAAGTAGATCTATCATTCTCCATGATAACACGAACGCGGATAAAGTACGTTTATGAAACAATTTGCAATATGAACAGACTGGCTGATGTAGTTGTCCGGAAGTACGCGGCGGTAATAGGTAGCCTTGTGACTGACGTTATAACAGGTAAGCTTAGGCTTCGTTACAAGTTCTTCTGGCAGTTTGGCAGATATACAAATGACGATCAAACCAAATTCAAAGTATGTGACCAGCCCTGTGGTCACTCTTCTACACTTACTGAGAAATATAGTGACAGACAGTGTAATAACCTATGTGATAGTCAACTGTAAATACAAATCTAGATATACTCCTGTTAACCTCTTTTGGTGCCTAGTTCCTACGCCTCTTGTGTATGCATATGCTCTTGCGCTACCGTCTCCAGGATATATATGGAGTGCACAATAAACTAGCCGCTTCGACGGCAAAATCAAAATAATTACTCTTCACTATTTTCTCTTTCTCATGCCATGCTCAAAATTACTTTACCCGAATTTCTGCCATTTATCTCCGTTTCTAAATCTCCAGTATCGGAGGTTCATACACATTTCCATTTAACACCAACATCCACTCCCACTTATACCTTCATTTCCCGCAAATTAAAAGCTCAGATTTTATTACCTGATGTCCGAAACGCAACTTGTGTGACGGAATATGACAGGGGAAATAAAGTAGCCTTCAATGTCATCAAAAAATGCCTCCCTGAGGTCTTCGGTCTCGCACATAGTGTGCAGATAAGAATCTCGGTGCACAGATTTCGTCAAACACAAACTTTAACCATAACTGACTCTGCTATAGTTTGCTGCCTCCACTGAGGTCCTGCAGCTCTCACGCTAGAAAAGGGTAGGGCAATGATTTAATGAGATCGCTGCGTAGATGTTGTCAGGCGATGCCCCTATGGAGAGACTTTAATGATAATTGACTTTTCCTTTAAAGACAGATGCTGAAAAGAGCATTGAGATGAAACAACCTGATTGTCAGTGCTGGCAGACTGATCCGCCCCACAGATAACAAATATGACGTTATACGATAAAAAAAAACAGTTCAATATTTCGGTGGAAAAAACGATGATTTGTTTAGTAAATAAAACAGTTGACAGTTTCAGAGAAAACATTAAATGTTATTTAAAAAAAAAATAAAACGACAGTGACTCCCAGGGTGTGTCCTGCAGTGACTCCCAGGGTGTGTCCTGCAGTGACTCCCAGGGTGTGTCCTGCAGTGACTCCCAGGGTGTGTCCTGCAGTGACTCCCAGGGTGTGTCCTGCAGTGACTCCCAGGGTGTGTCCTGCAGTGACTCCCAGGGTGTGTCCTGCAGTGACTCCCAGGGTGTGTCCTGCAGTGACTCCCAGGGTGTGTCCTGCAGTGACTCCCAGGGTGTGTCCTGCAGTGACTCCCAGGGTGTGTCCTGCAGTGACTCCCAGGGTGTGTTCAGCAGTGACTCCCAGTGTGTGTCCGGCAGTGACTCCCAGGGTGTGTCCGGCAGTGACTCCCAGGGTGTGTCCGGCAGTGACTCCCAGGGTGTGTCCAGCAGCGACTCCCAGGGTGTGTCCGGCAGTGACTCCCAGGGTGTGTTCAGCAGTGACTCCCAGTGGTGTCCGGCAGTGACTCCCAGGGTGTGTCCGGCAGTGACTCCCAGGGTGTGTCCGGCAGTGACTCCCAGGGTGTGTTCAGCAGTGACTCCCAGGGTGTGTTCAGCAGACTCCCAGGGTGTGTCCTGCAGCGACTCCCAGGGTGTGTCCGGCAGTGACTCCCAGGGTGTGTTCAGCAGTGACTCCCAGTGTGTGTCCGGCAGTGACTCCCAGGGTGTGTCCGACAGTAACTCCCAGGATGTGTCCGGCAATAAAACCCAGGGTATCAGGCAGTGTTTACAAGTATATGTGGTTCAACTGCCTCCCAGCACACATA